>NC_041394.2:139970923-140125923 GCF_900747795.2 Erpetoichthys calabaricus
AATATATGGATGGATGATGGATTCAAGTTACTTAAATTATTTTGATTTCATTATGGAAAAACTAGAGGCATTTTTAATGGATTTCAGCAGAGGAGGTAATTTGGCCAGATGTAAGTTGAAGTAGTTTATTAACTACATATAAAAAACCCTTGAGTTATCATAGTCACTTTATATTATCCTGCCATAAAAGATATTCTTGGCTGCAGTTAGTACATCTCTGTGAGCCCTTTGATGGTCAGAGAAAGCCAGGATGTGTATAGTGAGGCCAGTTTTGCATGACATTCTGTCAAGGTGTAGGCCAGCTGCTTTCACAGAGTGTAACTCTGAGTTGTACCATTGAGGTGAAAGCTTAAAGGAAACCTTTTGTTTGAAAGGAGCTTTTTTATCTAGCGCTGAATGAAGGTCTGAGTTATAGTAGTCAACACGACTATCTAGTACGGATGGAACAGAGAATGACAGAAAAAGATCTGAAATTGATCCAGCAAGGATAGAGAGAGTTATTTTTAAGGTTTCTGAAGGAAATTTGACTTTTATAGGTAAGTGGAGGGAGAGGTAATGAGACAGTGAAAAGCACTGCATTATGATCAGAGAGACCCAAATCACTGCAATTAGTGTTGATGACAGATAAGACAGATGTGCAGATCAGGTCTGATATATGACCACCCGAGTGGGCAGGAACATCAACATGTTGCACCAAGTCAAAATAGTCCAGCAAGGACAGGAATTAATTTCTCAGTTTACATGTATGAAGTATCAGTATGGATATTGAAATCACCAAGAAGAATAACTGTCCGGGAAAAGGAACTTAAGTGTTTTTTACTAATTCAGTAAGATCAGATAAGAAAGACACATTGTATTTTGGGGGATGATAGGACCAGATTTCCCTATTAGTTTAAGAACCAGACACGCAAAGAACAATGGACCTTCCATTGGGATCTTTTTGATGTTTAACTCAGATCTAACAATTACTGCAACCCCTCAGCCTTGTCTTGCGCTGTGAGCCCCTGTGAAGTAAACATATCTGAATGGTGGCGCCTCTGTTAAAGACAGAAATTAGTTTTTGACAAGTTTCTCTTAAGCACATTATATCAAGCTTGGAGACTGTAATGAATTCTGATAGTACCAATGGTTTGCCATTAAGAGATCTTGTGTTAAACAATGCAATATTAGCTGATTAGGGTACATTGTGCACTGTTCTGTAACCAGAGTTCATTTTAGCTACAAGTAGGATGAGATATTCCTGAACAAATGCTGCTGGTGAACTTTCCATTCACAGCCCAGTGGTGGTGACCTAACCCACAATGTAAATATTTCTGGCACTGCACAATACCAGTGTCTTTTAGGACATTCCAGTGTGACCATTTTCCCTGGATAAATTGGTTAATATGCAGAAGTTGATCAGGAGAGTATTTCAGCATAGTAGAAAGCTAATACTTATCTGACAGTTCTAAACGACGGAGAAGGTGAGATGGATAGGGTTAGTTAGTTATGAAGGAGGATTTCTGTTAACAATCCATGCCATTTCCTTTCCTGTCAGTGAAAAACAAATATTGACTGATACCACTGGTGGATTGATCCGTTAAAAAATGTTGGAGATATTATAAGATGCACATGAAGTAAATTACCAGAATTCAAAGGTAAAAAACGTTCAATATTTATATAACCGTAGGTAATCACAGGTGTGGTTGCCTTAGGCAAATGCCAGGTATATCCAGTATATTTAAGAAGACAGCACATTCCCAGTTCCTAGATCCCCATGGTGGAAAGAAAAATGTTCACAAATCAGGTATTTGGGAAGAGCAGACAATCAAAAGAAACTTTCAAACACTGAATCGCAAAAGAATTCAAATCAGTTGTCCATGAGGCTGTGAACTCAGTAAAAGGTATAGTCAACAAAATAAATCTAAATTCAATGCAAACAGTAGCCAGTTACATCAATGAAGTATGCAAGCAGTAAAAGAAACTGAAAGAATTGCAAAAAGTGTAAGTTTCAACGTAAATTTTAACAAAAAAGTGTGGTTAACAGGCATGAGCCACATAAAGTGGTGAGTATTCCCCATCTTTTGGACTCAAAATGTAGACTTATAAGAAATCCAATAAAATTGATTTGTATTATATTATAAAGTTCTTTTTCTCCATTCTGCATTAAAATATGATATTAAAATTTTCTCAGATATCATTACAAAGGGTAACATATTAAAAAAATATATAATTTCTTGTTGTAGTAGTCATTTTAAAATGGGGGAAGCTGACAAGATGCTGTTTCCTGAAGCTTTACATGTGCCAGTCCACGTGCTACTGGGATCAGAAGATTTTAAGAATAGGCCAGGCTTCAAAGTAGTACTGATAAGAACATAAAATATATTTTGAATTACAATGCAACATAGATACATGGAATCAGTATAAAGTACTAAAAATCATTTGCATTAATGGCAAAAGATATAAAATGAGACAAATGAATCAATGTTATATGTATCAGAACGTAAATAGATGGCAACAGCAGTAGGAGGAACCAGGACGGATCCTAGAGATGGAAATGAGTGTTATCGACACAAAACGGGTGTCACATACATGCACATGGGAGGCAGCTAAAGGGCCTGAGCGAGAGTAATTCCATGCCAGACCAGGGGGTGGCAGAGAATGCTGACTCTTTAGCTCACTTTTCTGCAGACCAGTTACAGGAAATTTGGCAAGGCCCTGATGACGTCACTTCTGGTTCTGTCCCTGATGACACCTCTTCCTGTACCGGGCCCATTGATGATGTAATTTCCTCTGCTGGCCTTTAAAGCAGCCATCTTTTTGCTACAAATTCAGTTCTGTTCTTGGCTCTGATCTGTACACATCTGTGCAACAATTATTCCTATTTTGCAGCCAGGAAATAATATACGAGTGGCTGCCCCAAACCTTCCTGTGGCTTTTTGGTTGATTTTGTGACAGTGGCATAGTAGGCAGGATGATGGACTTCCTGAAGTTCCAGGACCTGGACGTAACACATATCCAGGTGGGACAGTACTGTGGCCGAGTTTCTGAGTGGGGAGTACATTCCGTGATTCGGAAAGACCCAGTGCAGGCTCTGCTTCCAGCACACTTGACCGGGCAAACTGAACAAAATGGGGAGTGTGCGGGACGGGCTCACAGGATTGGGCTAGTGCAGTTGGGGAGGCAACAGTGGCTTATTATGCTCTCTCGGAGGAAATTTCCCTCCTCCCTAATAAGGCAGAGCCCTTAGATAAACGTGTGGGTGCCCCAGAGTGGCATGTGTAAAAAGTGAAATGGTGGAGATTTGACCCAGAGTGGCCAACCCACTAACATGGTTTCTCCCTATGGCAGGCACATCCAAAGTCCGGCACGCGGGCCAATCACGGCCCGAGATCGGATTTTATATGTGTTACTTTTGGCCCGCAGGCACAAACAGAATAAATAAATCATACCAATTCAACATGCAATTTCTCTTTTGAACTCATGGTGGCAGCACTTTATAACAGAGTCTACCAACTGCCATAAAACCTCAAAAAGGAAAAGATTGAATGATGGACCAATCACAGCTCTTGCTGGATGTGCGATGCTGTGGGGCTTGACTGGGTTTAACACCGAAGATTCTGCAGGTGTACACTGCCAATTTGAAGGTACACTGTATGGCTGTGTAAAATTTGCTCTGACCCTACAACTGTCATGGCTACAGCAAGTAAAAAAGGAAAGTAGGTAATGAAGGACACTGCTTCCAGGCAAGGTGGAAGTTACAATATTTTTTCATTGAAAACCAAAACAACTGTGTCTGTCTAATTTGCCACGAGACTGTTGCTTTGTATAAGGAATATAATGTGGAGAGACACTATGAGACAAAACATGCTGGTACATACAGTATGACAAGCAATCAGAGATTGACCATGCTTAAAAAGTGAAGCAGCTCGAGGAGATCTTAGCCACCTAGCAGGGTTCTTTACGTGGACCCATGAGTCAAATGAATATCACCAAAATATCACCAAAGCTAGCTATGAAGTGGCTCTGTTAATTGCTAAATAGGGAAAACCTTTTAGAAAAGGTGAGTTTGTTAAAAATTGTGTCATGAAAATAGCAGAACACATTTGCCTCGAAAAGAAGAAAGGCTTTGCCAAAATTTGCCTTGCTTGTAACAGTGTGGCATGGAGAATTGAAGAGCTGTCATCAGATGTTAGAAGACAACTGGGAGACAAGTCAACAAATTTTCATTTTTTTTTCTTTGGCCTGCGATGAAAGCACAGATGCATCAGACATTGCCTCAGTTACTGATTTTTTTGAGTGGTGTTGATGGTGACCTAAACATAACAGAAGAGATGCTGGACCTCAAAAGCCAAACAAGAGGAACTGATTTATTCCATAATGTTTGTTCAGCTGTTGATAACATGAAACTACCATGGAGCAAGCATAGTGGGATTATTACAGATGGTGCGCCTGCCATGGCTAGTGAACAAAGTGGCTTGTCCACGCTTATCTGTAACAAAGTCAGCGATGAAGGAGGCAATGCTGTTAAAGTTCATTGCATCATTCATCATCAGGTTCTTTGTGCCAAACATCTAAGATTTGATCATGTTATGAATCCAGAGGTAAAGGCAATTAATTTCATCTGTTCTAAAGCTCTATACCACCGCCAGTTCCAGCAGTTCTTGCTTGACATCCAGGCTGAATATGGAGATGTAATATATCACAACGTGAGGTGGCTCAGCAGGGGATCAGCAATGCAGGCATTTTTCTCTCTTAAAGGGGAAATTGGTCTTTGGCTGAAAAGAAACAGCCAATGTAAGAACTGTCAGATACTGAGTGGATAGCAGACTTGGCTTTTTTGGTTGACATAACAAAACATCTGAATGTGCTGAACATTACCCTTCAAGGACAAAACGCAGTAGTGAGCCAACTATATTCACACATAAAGGCCTTTAAAACAAAGCTGCAACTTTCCAGAGACACTTGTCACAAACGGAGCCCTGCACCACACATTTCCCAGCTTTGCGGGATGTCATGGTTGGTAATATGGGTGTGCAAACAAAGAGATATGTATTAATCATCGCATTTCTTGCCTGCAAGTTCAATGACCGCTTTTGAGATTTTGCCACAATTGAAAAGGACTTGTTGCTGTTCTCTTCTCCCTTAAGCATGGACCCTGATGAGGCACCAGCTTACCTACAGCTAGAGCTGATTGAGCTTCAGTGTGAAAATGAGTGCCGTAGCTAACAGCAGCAGCTCTCTCTCGTGCCTCTTTACATGCAGCTGGATAAAGGCAAGTTTCCAGAAATGTGAACATTTGCAAAGAAAATGTTGAGCTTGTTTGGCTCTACATATTTGTGTGAGCAGACTTGCTCTGTTCTGAACTTAAACAAGATCTGCTTGAGATCAAGACTTAGTGACTCCCACCTATGTGACATTTTACGCATGTCTACTACTGCTCTCGAATCAGACCTGGCCTGTGTACTGAAATCCTTCCCTCTACAAACATATTAGAATATATAGCGCAATTACGCAATAGATTTGGGAAAATTCATCCACTCCTGAAAAGTCAAATGAAAGAGGCACAAGCAGCACAGACCTGATACTATGGCCGAGGCACGTCTCTCCGGGAATTCCACCTGGGAGATCAAGTCATGGTCCTTGTTCCTACCTCCCATTCTAAGTTCCTAGCCCATTGGCAAGGCCCATATAAAATTAAGGAGAGGAAAGGATGTATCGACTATTTGGTGAAACAACTCAATCATCAACCAAGCAAGTGGGTATATCGTGTAAATTTGCTAAAGCCGTGGAAGGATAGGGATCCTGATACCTCCTCCGGTCAGCCCTACTCACTCTTTGCTTACATGAATAACCTTAACTTTGGTGTGCATTTAAGTCCCAGACAGCAGAAGGAGGTGGAATCAGTTATCCTGTCCGTCCCGGAGGTAGTGAGTGAAAACCCCGGAAAGACCTCTCTGATTGTGCATTATATTGTAACAGAACCCAGGGTTATAGTTTGAGAACGCCCATATCGTCTTCTCGAGGCAAAAACAGCTGAAGTGGAACTTGAGATCAATCGCATGCTGGAAGGGGGGCTGAACACACACTAAGGAGATGCGGTCGGATCAGCTGCTGTCTTGCTGCTGCTGCCGAGCTGCATGTTCTGCTTGTCACGCTGCGTGTCGATCATTTAAAAGCCTGTGCAGCAGCTGTCCTTTTGTCTCACTGCCTTGTCTGGCAGGACATTAAAGTGTCTCAGAGAAAATCATGTATCGTCTCCTTCCAAGCTTTCCAAGATTTTTTTTTTATAATAGAGAGATGTGTATACACATATTTATATGAACAGCAAAAAATCAAGTTTAAGTGGGACATGATACAAATTGAGAAACTTAATTATGCAAATATGAACAAGTGAATGGGACAAACATTCATATTTTTTGCCTTACTATGAGTAAACAGAAAAGAGAATGTTCTTCAATAATAAAGTCAGATAAAGAGGGCAAAATACAAGTTTTATTTACAAATAAAATCAACAAGCATTAAAAAAAGGAAAAATCAAAGTACAAAATAACAGGAGAAACAAAACAAATAAAAATAGTAAGAATTGGTGTTTTAAGAGCATGGTCATCAGTCTGACACACTATAACCAGACTGCAAACTGTAATTTTCTTTTACCATTAAAATGTTTTTGATGTAAGAAGATGAATATGAAGTTTTATTCAGTAAAGAAATGGAATTGAATATACATATCCTGTTGTTAAATGAAGCTAACCTGCTACTCATACAATGGAAAAAGGTGAAAACAGTGTGGTGACAGAACTGTGAAATTAATGGATTATAAGGGTTGATTAACATAGACAGAAGACTAGGCCCGCTTCATATCTGTGTCCTCCTTGTGTGCATATACTCAATGTCACCTGGAAACTTCCCAGGGTTTAATGTGGTCTTCCTCCCATAATTAGCTTTGATGGACTTCTTTATACTACACAGACCTGGCCAAACAGCAATACAATGAAACAAAATTCTCAAGCCCATTTAATTAGATATGGGTTACAGGGGCCCAGATTTAATCTTGGCACACCAGTGAACAAGACCAGAAACAGCCCTGAAAATGTTTTTCTGTTCTGTACCCATGTACAGACACAGCCAATTCAACACAGTATCTGTGAATACAAAAATGATGACATAACATCCTCTGGCTATTAAATAATATGCAGTATCTGCATTAGTAACATGAAACAGTACCTCTATGCATCTCATTATTACTGAAAAGGATACATTGGCATCCGATAAAAAAAATAGTTGGGAAAACAAAGACAACATAGCCATCAAAAGAAAGAAAAACTATATATTTAAAAAAGTATTCCTCAAGAAAAAATACGTGTCTGTTTGCCACTTGCAGGCCTAACTAAATGGGTCTAAGCACTCTGTCTAATAAACCTAAAGGCAGCTACTCCATTCATCAATTGTCAAGCTATGATGTTTACTCTAAAACTGTGTCTTCTTTTCAGGTTAGCCGTTTTCTGTTGACAGTCTGTGTACTGTTGGTGATGTTGGATAACATGCCTCTGGTGATGTCACTGTTCCTTTAGTACACTGAATCTCTTTACAGTAATGAAGGTTCCACATTTGTCTCCATTGATACTACTTTAATGGCATTTTCTGTTTACTTGTTGCTATTTCATGAGTTCTTGCCTCTTCTTCAACTTTAATCTTAGAATATTGCTTTGGTTCTTGTTAATTCCTCATAGTAGAGTGTTGGCTATGGACCTGTGCTGTCTTCTCAGGCATTCAGTTAAATAACAACAAGGCAGATATAGTATTTGCTGATTTGTGGAAATGTCCATAAGTGTTGGAGGTAATTTAAAGGAGAGGACCCAACTCAATTCTAGAAATGTGGTAACACTTTAAAATATGGTATTTTTGATATGTAAGTCATTAGCACAAATTACTGTATATGTATATATTTTTTTACATGTTTACAAAGTCATATATTCATATTTGAATATCCTTTTACAGTAACTTATCTAAAATTGAAACTATTCATTGTAAAGGTTTATTAATACAAGTAATGGAAGTAGTTATAAAATCATACCAAAGTTCCTGTTGATGAACATCAATTTTTGTAAAAGTATACAAAGGCCTATGTTGGTCTGGTGCTCTGTTCACAGCTGGTTCCAGCTTTGTGGACAATTCTGCCAGTAAAAGCTTCCTGCCATCCAGAATTGATTTTTTTAAGTTTCACAATTTATATTTTGTTATGCCCCAAGAACCCACTGTAGACTGCCTAACCCAGTGCTAATCCAGGGGACCCACTGTGGCTGCAGGTTTTTGTTCCAACCAGATTCCTAATCAGTGACAACACCTGATAACACTGATCTCATTTAATTTGCTCGTATTGTTTTTCTCTTATTCTACATTCAGAAAAGCACAGCAGCATGATTTTTACATTTATAAGATATTTAGTAATATTTCTGCTTTTGCTATCAATGCTTAACTCTCTTTTGTTGATTTCATTTTATTTTGCCCTTTCTTTGTGCAGTTTTTCCCCTTTGTTGTATCTTATTAATTACAATTAAAAACGAGCAGACACCCAGGCAAACAACAATGAATAATCAAAGCCTGCAACTATTTTAGCGTCTGACCCACTACAGTAATTAGTAAATAATGGATTAATTAAACAATTAAAACACCTGCAAAAGTAGAATGAAAATCAAGATGAAATTATTGTGAGAAGGGAAAAAAAATACATTATTCCCATATAACTGCTTGGTACATTTCAATATATGCATTCTTTTACCAAACTTAGTTTTCTAATTTCTATACTGTTCCCAAAACACACTACTTGGGAAATAACAGTTCACTTAATTAGCCCAGGAGTCCAATTAAAAACAGAAGCTGGTTGGAACAAAAACCTGCAGCCATAGTGGTTCCCCAGGACCAAGTTTGGAAAGCACTGGCCTAATCTATAATAAATGTCTGTCTCTCAGCGGTTTTATGGGAATACTGCAGAACCTCTCCTCTACATCAGGGGTCCACAGGTTTGGTCCTGGGAGGTCAAAGTGGATGCAGGTTTTCATCCAACCCAGTTTATTAACTCTTTGCAGATAACAGAGCTTATTAATTATTTCTATGGCTTATTTAGTATATATTTTCATTTTGCCACATGATGTAATCTTATGTTGCAGATTTTTTTCTTTTCTGACAATAATGTTCAAAAGATTAGAAATTTTCTGTATTTCACTTTTTTGTCATTTCCATTTCTTTCAAAATATTTTATTTAAATAGATACGCTGGTTTAAATGGTACCAATTTAAATGATGAGCCTCTGGTTCTTTTGTCATTACCTGCTCATTATTAATGCCAACAGGTTAAGAAAGTACAAAGTAATTAGAAACAGGGAATGGAGATGCTTAAGCCTGAAAAGAAGCAATTAACAGTTGGGTATTTTAACAAGTGAGTTAAATAATATGAAGAACAAAAATGCTGGTGGGCGGCACGGTGGCGCAGTGGGTAGCGCTGCTGCCTCGCAGTTGGGAGACCTGGGGACCTGGGTTCGCTTCCTGGGTCCTCCCTGCGTGGAGTTTGCATGTTCTCCCCGTGTCTGCGTGGGTTTCCTCCAGGCGCTCTGGTTTCCTCCCACAGTCCAAAGACATGCAGGTTAGGTGGATTGGCGATTCTAAATTGGCCCTAGTGTGTGCTTGGTGTGTGTTTGTGTGTGTCCTGCGGTGGGTTGGTACCCTGCCTGGGATTGGTTCCTGCCTTGTGCCCTGTGTTGGCTGGGATTGGCTCCAGCAGACCCCCGTGACCCTGTGTTCAGATTCAGCAGGTTGGATAATGGATGGATGGAAAATGCTGGTTGAGTAATACAGGTGGGCCTTGGGTTATGGTGGTCATGCCTTGCAGCAATTCCTCAGATATGAAGAGCACATAAAATCCCCCAAAAAATGTAATGTTAACCTCATTTCAATTCACTAGCAACTTCCTGTTTTACTGTATTTATGAATGAAGCAAAGTAGTTTTGATAATGAGTTGTCACTAATGCTGAGGCACTGCACAGTACTCTATATACTTTGTTACCAATTTCAGTTGTGTTTTCATTTGCACGCATCATATAATATACAAAGCCATTTGCACAGCTATGCAATAAGCCCAATCATACATAAGGAGCTAGATCTGCAGCTCGACACTGCTTGTAATTCACAGTGTCCTAGGTAAACCTCTCAGCTTTGTCATCTCAAGAAGTATAGCCACTTGGGGAATTTCTCAGTAGAGACAAAACTATTAGAAAAAGTATCACTTAGTGGATTCTCAGGCCATCAGCATGCCTTTTTCAACTTCATGAGGTACTATATCATTGTAAAAATTGTAGAATAAGGTCAAAATACTGTTCTTCTGATTCAAACTCTACATTTTGTACTTTGTGATTAAATGCAGTAATATTGTTTCACTGTCAATTTTTTAAAAAGTTTTAATTGTTTTTCTGTAAAACAACTAATGAATTGCTACAGTATGCATTTTCGCCAATCCTTCATTAAATAACATTTTTTAGTGCAAGTACAGTGCAAACTGGGTTATGTACGTCTGCAGGAACACAGCCCATTCATAACCTGAAGGCTGTCTATAAATTGCTTCAGTACACCCCATTCTTTTCATGATAAGGATGCAATAAAAAAAGAAAAAAAACAAGAAAAAATTCTAAGGTAAAAAGTCAAAATTTCCAAAGAAATAAAAAAAAAAGTAAATCCAATGAAACTGTGATATTCACAAATAATCTCCAGATCTAAATTCAGTGCTCCACTGCTGGGTTTCACTTTCTTGGCTGAATATTCAGGCAGAAGGAGACCCAGCAGCAGTGATGTCAGGGTGGCCCCACCTCCTGAGGCTCCACCCACAAGCACAGAAAAATGGAAATATGTTTAAAGAGACAAAGTATAAATAACAAAAAAAATAAATAATTCTAACATAAACATGAACAATAATAATTCAGAATTAGTAAACACAACCATAAAACATAAAATAAATACAAGCCAGGGAAGAAACCCTGGCTTAAATATAACACTTGACTTATTTGTATTTACTGTTTTGGATGTTATGCAGCTTATTCTAACAGATCTAGCCACAAGCACTTTCAAAAAGGTATGATTTAGAATACATTGTTTTTAATTTTGCATTTTGATGTAGAAAACAGAAAAAAACAGTACTCAGTGTACAGGAAATATTCATACTTTATGAATTATATACATTTTGTCACATTAAAAACTTGAAGGTATTATTAAGCAGAAGGGACTCTGGCAATCAAGACCTCAACAGTAGAACAATTGCAGAAAAATGTAGTAAAATTCGGTGGATGTTCTACATCATAAAAGGTGCACTAGAGGAAACTCACAGGTTGCTTGGCCTTGCTTTCATTGTATCAGGTTTGCAGTCCGTTTTCATCAAAAAAAATTACCTGGAGAGTTATGGTTCCAAGACTATGGAGTCTCAGTGACATTTATCCAATGATTAAAAATTTTGCTATCTATCAGAGCCATCATTTTAAAATATTAAGGAAACAGGGACTAATAGATTAAAAATTTACTTAACGCAACCAATTTATTATTTCCGGATTAAAGAAAAGAAAAGATTGATGGCTGACTTCAGAAATATCTCATTCTAGCATGTCAGAAGAGATTGCTGCAGGCCACAATCCATCAGTGCATCACAAAACAGATGAAGATAGCCTTTGAAAACAAGTCTTGGGGATTGTCAACATCAATGTAAAAATGGAGATAAAACCCCTCAAAAACTCATACTGCTTTGAGTGTAAAAAAGACAGCTTTTCAATAAGGTTAAATCTGGTCTGGAAAAATTAAGAGTGCAGGAAAAAGCTGAGAAAGAAGAGATAAAAGCCAAAATATCAGCTCAAATAAAGACAGAAAAACAACAGATAAAAGCCATGATAAATTCTTTGTGACAAATGATGAGAAATTTGTATTGTGGATTTCAAGCACAAAGCATCAGGTCCTTAAAGTACTAACATGACCTCAGTCTGGGAAAAAATTATTATTACACACCATGGCCATTCTGAAGAAATAAGAAGAAACTAATATGACTGCAAGTTAATTTACGATAATGGTAGTGAAACTCTGAATGTGGACAGGATTTACCAATCTTTTACCCCAAAGCCAAACCCAGGCTGAAGGTCCAACAAAGGCTTCATTAACAGAACAAAGAAAAACTGCCTTGCATTGCAAGAAAAAAGGAAATGTTGATATATGACAGCAACAAAAGTAATATCTGTCTAGATTTCAGCATGGCTATAATATGTAAAAGTTCCTCCTTCATAGGTAATAAAAGGCACACATAGAATATTGAATATTGACTAAAAAGAACTTTCAAAGATAAAGCACACATTTTTTGACCCCTGAAAAGACTGAAATCTTTCTGAAGTTGCCCATGCATATGGTGAAATGCAAATTCAAATATACATAATAACAAAATAACTAAAATAACTATTGGTGCTTGACTAAATTCACAGTTCACCATTCAAAGAAATGTTCCTTTTTGAGTTTGCAATTTTTGCTTCTTTTATTTATTCAAATTTTTGGTTAAATATCTTGGATTTTTATTTTGGGAAAAAGTGTTCATTCCACAGTTTTTTTAGGCTTCTTTGGCACAAAGCCTTCTCTGTTAAAACAATAGACTTAACAGAGATGCAGACAATGAGTTGCCCCCCTCCATTAGCATTCTTTAAGGATTCTGTTTAAGTTCTGAACTATCTTCCACATTTCATGATAGGCACTAATGGATGGGTGTTCATATTTTTGCTTGCTTCAGCTCTTTACAAAAATAGTGTTGCTTGATCTAATTTTGTATTTGATGTTTAGATGATAATGAAAGAAAGTTTATGAAACAAAAGTATGATAAAAAAGAAAGCTTACGAAACCAAGAAACTCCAGAAAACCTTTAACTGAACCAGCAGCCTCTTCTGTTTACATGAGGGATATTCAGAAAGACTTGATCCATAAGTCTTCCTTGAGCTTCCCTGGTGTTCACATCGATTTTCCTGGAGAGCACATTCTTCCTTAAGTTAAAAAAAACATTCTTATCCCCACAGGAAGTTATGGAGCTGAATTTTTCCAAGCTTTCTCCCTGCTGGGTGCTGTGTCTGCTAACAGAAAAACGGAACCAGCATCAAGTCAATTTTAAAAAGGTCAGTCCCCGAAAGTTGATTTTTTGGTGTCTTAAGATAAAGTCTTTTTTTTTTTAATTTTTCCAAGACTGAAACCAAAAATCAGTTAAAAGTATGGCTCCCCAAAGGCAACAGTCCGGTCCAGGCACTGTAAGCCAGTTAGCCACTTTTTTTTTCTCAGAAATGTCTTGTCTCTTCAGTGCCACTGCACAAAGGACCACACTGACAGCCAAGTGGTAATCAGAAGTCTGCTTGCCTTAAGTTTTCCACGAAATGAAGAACGATTGGTCCTGGTTGCCCCTTTCTGCATCTTTCCTCCACTTTGACAACATGTCTGCTCACACTGCCAAGCCAACTATGGCCACCATTCAGTATGTTACTGAGATGGAGGAGCCTCCTCTCTACTCTCCTAACTTGGCACACTACAATTTTTGGTGTTTTCAAAAATCAAAGTATCTGTTCATGGAAAATTTTTGGAAACTGTTATTTTTGTCAAGCTCTGGTGGATTAAGCATCTGAAAAAAAATATGCATCGACCTTGATGGTGCCCAGGATCTTATGCCAATGGGACTGGAGGCTATATGGCTTCACCTGGAGGCTTTTCAGCATTGTGGTGAAAGAAGCAGACTGTATTAGCAGGAGCGCCCCTCTCATCTTGGTGGATTATCATGTACTGTATTTCGACTGAGCATGCGAGGAGGTTCTCTGACGCTTACTCATTACTAAATATTAGGCCTGGGAAAATAAAACGCATACATTTTTGAGATTAATGTGGCCAGTTGAATGCATTAAAAAATACTGCTGCAAAGAATGCAACATAACAACCCAAGTAATGTACAGCGTTAGTTTTTAGAGATAGCAACTACGGACAACTTTTTGCTTGCTAGAAGCAAAGGTGTAGAGCAGTGTTTTCTAAACTTTTTTCTGTGGTGGCACTTTTTTTGTAACCCAAAAAATACCAAGGCACACCACGATTTTACCAACTACAAAAAAATTAAATGTCATATACGTGCTAAATTATCCGATTAGGACTACAGGAGATGCCGCCAAAAAAATCAGTTTTGAGATAGCCGTTCACAGACACAGCACTTAGTGAGCACTTTGGACACATTTTCCAATTGCTATATCCCTTTGCCTGCTCATATAGGTGGTCCTCTCTCTGCCTCTCTCAACTGACCTGGTGTCAGATGCAACTTGTATGCCCACTGTCCCTCAGCTCTGCGAGAGTCTCTGGGGAACACGCACCCAGGCAGATGGACACCCGACATGTTTCTTGGCTGGTAAAGTGCTCTACTGTGACTGCAAAACAGTGATTAGAAATCTGCTTTTATATTGGCTTCCCCAGGCAGTTCTGTTCACCTCAGACAGGTCTTGACCACCTGAGAAGTGTGTCTCTCTCAGGTCAGGACTCAGAAGCACCACACTGTTATTTCTGTGGTGCACCAGTTGAAAAACACTTCTGTAAAGTATAATGTATTTATCAAGTTGCTGATGCAATGATGAACAACTTAGGGTGGTATTTGCATTGTTTTAACACAACTTTTAATGTATTCCCATTTAGGAGATGTTTATACTTTTACTTAAATTAGTCTTTAGAAGTGTATTTAAAGTCTATAGTTCTTTTGATCATTTAGTTTTACTTTAACACTTCTGTGTTATATACAGTATACTATGCCAATCTGAGAATTATTATTGTTGTTGCTGGATTATTGTCTGCAGTATGCTGTAACCAATGATTTCCCCGCACCAACACCCAGCATTGTTTATGATGGGTCGAAGCCTGTGCACATTACATTGTACAGGGATATCTACTTTTTGTGATGTGAGATTTTTCATATAAGTTGATAAATATTTTGTATGTCTTTATTTGTAAGTTAGGCAAAGCGATGTAATATTAGTGTTACATTATTGATAATAACAGCACTGGTTTGATGGTTTAAGAACCCCTTTAGGAATGAGTCTCTTTGAATTTTACGACAGGATTTGGGGGAAGTATCTCAAACCAGTTTGCAAGTGTTTCTCTGCTAAAGACTCTCTCTCATCCCCCTGCAGGAAAGTCAGACTGCCAAGCTTTACATTAACATATGGTTTTGGGGGGTGGCAGGTGTGAAGGGGTTCTATTCCTCCATTGGTCTGAAGTATGGCTGTTTGGAACTGGCTTGTATCAGAAGCCTTTAAGTACTATGATGCCCTATTGGCTCTAGGAGTTGGACAGAGAATCTATAAATTTGTTCACTCCCTCTCTCTCTCTTACCAAACTGAAGCATGAACTGAAAAAGGACAACACAATGAAGAGTACGGCTCAGCAGCCATATTGAGACAGGCATGCGTCCTGTTCTGAAGAGAACTGACCACCAATGATGCCTTAACTAGTGACATTTTAAGTAACTATCAAGTCTGAGTGCCGCCTGAAACTACACATCACTATTTAATCAAGTTGTATGGTTGACAATGTTCAAATGTACTTTGCATATTGTTATTATTTATGAATATTACCAATAATACATTGTTTAAATTGTAACTTAACTCCTGCTTGTCTTTTACTACACCTAATTGCCTGAGGTTATAGATGTAGGAGGGAAGATGGTTATATACTATAATACCTTATAAAAAGTGGTAAGTCTGGGAGATTTGAGTCATTCTGACAAAGGCTACTTATTAATAATACAATAGGGGAAAATAGAGCAATATATTACTCTACCAAGACAAAACACTACTGATTATACCAAAATCTGCACTGATATAAATCAGAACCCAATCTTGAGATGGATGACTGCCCTCTGCAGTGCTGAATAAAACAGAAAGAGTCTCATGCCAGGCTAGTACACATTGCACACAAGTACGCCTTCTGAAAGGTCTGTTCTTACTTTCAGGACACATCATCCAAAAAAGAGTTTTTTTGTCTTCGGTTAATATAAACAGACTGGTATGTCCGGGATGCAGGCTGAGTTTAAACAAGGAGTAGGTATGTTTCTAAGTGTTCCAAAAAAGTAAAACTTCCATTTTACACATTTTTTCCTATTCCAAAGTCAGACTGTTGAGAGATTGAACTGTTTAAAAAATTCAAATGGCATGTTTACACAGTTTAAGACAAGATTTTTTTGTTGTTATTTTTATAAGTGCTTATAATACATTGGCCACACTTTCTTATTGTCTTCGTTTCATCTTGCCTTTTTGGAAGGCATTCAAATTCAGGTTGTACATGTTCAAGTAGTATTTTGTCAAAATTTCAGGTTTTGGTTAATTGTATAAGCTTATAATATGCCATTACTTTTCTTAATTCCTTTGTGTTGTTACTACATTATTTTTGTTTTTCAGAGTGTATTTACTTCATGATTTATGAACTTATTTTAAGATTACACTTTTTAATGTTAAATGTAATTGCGATTAATTGCATACAATTATGTGATTAGTTCATTTTTTTTAATCAATTCCCAGCCCTAATATATATACTGTATATGGCCTCAACAGCAGTCACAAAGTGTCAGTCACTAAATAAATAAACTAAATAAAGCAATGTTTTGAATAAATGGCCACTTATACTATATTATTATATTTATTTAATCCTTGTGTTTATCCATCCATCCATTTTCCAACCCACTATATCCTCAATATATTTTATTCATCTATATCCTCGATATATTTTATTCATCTGTTTCTCAAAATTAGGGTGCTTCTGTTATAAATTTGATATAAGTCTAATGGCTAGGAACACTTATTTATTGAGCAAGGTTAGGAAAATAAATTGGGAGCTTTACTAAAACATTTAATGAATTATTTGCCAAAATGAAAGCTGATAATTAACTGTTTGATTAACAATTGATTTTTTCCTCTTCTTATTTCTTGCATATTTTATTATGTTCTATATTATTTGGTTTTGCTGAAGTATAACTCAATATTGTGCATATCATGTGTTTTTATGTTGAGAAATAGATTAAACATGTAAAAGTCTACATGAACTGAATTGACCTAGTTATTCCTTTATGTTATTTCACTTTTCTCTGTTTATCTCTGTGTATTGCTTTAGCTTAATTTTTACATATGATTATTATCTGAATTTTATACAAATATCTTGGGGGATACTACTTTTTAATTGGATCAAGCAGCTCCAGATATTGTTTTTCTTGTCGTTTAAACCTTAAGCAGCTAATTTTATTATAAACTCACTCTAATATGTAGATCTTTATATTATTTTAAAAATAGTTTTCTTTACACATTAATAGGCAATCATAAAGAATGTCAGAGAATATGTATATATATTTTGCTTTATTTTAGAAGACTGGCATGTAGAGAACAGCAGTTCTTCAGCTCAAATCTAAAAAGCTGCATTGCTTTGGTCAAATACTCTATTGTCCTGCTCTGCATTAAAAGAGCAACTTTCCATTCCTTTCCATGTGATACCATTTTACATGTCTATGACATCTGCCTCTTCAAAGAACTTTAGTAGCTGCCCTGTCAAATTTTTTAATCAGTAAAACATAACACTAGTAAAACTTAATAATGTACTAATTAGTCTCTGTATTCTTATAGGTAGTACATTTACATGTGACAGGTAATTTCAGAACAAAGATGGGATTAGTGGGAAAAACTTTCCATTCAAGTGAACATCACAAGTGATTTCAGACCCAGCAGGCTGCTGCATAATTTAGTAGAAGACTACATGAAGCCCAGTTGATTGTGGTTAATATATACAGTGTTCCCATTGTTTATAATTTCATTCTTCTCCAAGTCATGAATTGTTAATCCATGGTATTAGCCTTTGTATTTCATGTTTTTTCTGTTTCACAATTTATACAAATAAAATAATAACATACTGTATACAAGAAACATCTTTATCTAAGAAAAATCACAGGTCCAAAGATTTAAGACAGAGTTAAGTGTTACTGAAGTTCCAGTTGTCTCATGGGGATGTTAATATGCAGGTAATAGAATTCTCACTCTACCTGTGCTATATCAAGACAAAGCAAAGCAAAAGGAAGATTACAATAATTATCATGAAATGAGCAAAAAAAAACTACAGCCAGGAATATGTGTGATTAAAACCAAAAATAACAAATAAAACCATGATCCAAAACCAGAATGCAAACCTAAATCGAAGTCCAATTGGAGCAATCCAGAGTCTAAATACAAAGAAACAGAAACACACAAAAAACTTGAATGTTTGAAATACTGACTTAGAAGGTATGGCAGGAATGAGAACACACTGTGCAACCAGCAAAGACGCACCACTAACAACTCATAGTCACATTTACTGTAGGTCATGGTTCCTCCAAATGACATTGTACACAATAAAAGAGAATGGTAATGCCTTAAATAAAAAAAAAATCTTCTCAAAAACAGAACTATAAAGGAATTACCTAATAACCCAAACAAAGAATAAACATTAAATTAAGCTGAGAAAAAAAAACTTACTAAAGGAGAAATAAAATTAATGAGCCACAGACATTAAAACTGGAACTTTATGAGTCACTAAATTAAGGCACTGTGATAAAAAAAATTCTATACTTTTTATGTTGTTATCTAGAAAAGCCAAATCCAGTAATCCAAAAGTCATTGGGGATCTTGCAAAAACGCAGGTGTTCTTTTTGTTTTGTGCTATTACTATTGATTGTACTCTTCAAAGCAAATCACACTTTAGATTTCTTCATGGGAATATCCAGAACTTTTTTGCTAGCATGCACAAGATATAGAGATCTTTAGAGACTTAAACAGAGATTATACTTTAAGGTTATTTAAGTGGCCCTGTGAGAAATACACCTTGTTCCAGAAGCATTATTTTCAGTACTTTCACATTTAAAATTTTGCTCATTGTAATATGTCATAATTTCCAAAACTATCCCCTTTAAATAGTAAAGAGATGCTCCTATTAAATAACCACACAGGTAAACAAGTAATGACAAAAGAGTATAGGCTTGTAAAAAGGCAGCTCACCCTTTGAACCCTTAATCACAAAGGGATAAAGATGTAAGCGGAAAGCCACTCTTCTCAATTTGTGCTAGATTTATAAAATGTTAAATTACAGGCATGTCATGTAGATCCCCATCTGCCATATAGGCTGCTAGGCTCCAGTCTTCTATGGCAACATGTTTACTTTTCCCTTGACTCAGGTTGTGTTTGACCATCTACTTTTACCATGCTCTCTTTGGCCTTTGGAATTTCAACAGAATCTCATTTGTTTACAAACCTTTCTTTGAAATGACTGACACAGAGCACAAATACTCAATAATTACTGGCCTATTCTGTAATACTAGTTCCCTGACTAATTTTACATATCTTAAATATTGATGAATCATACTGTATTTCACAGTGGTTTAAGAAGGTCTTAAAATATCTGTAAATACATAAAAAAGTTGTCCCAATAAGGATTACACAAGTGATTCTATAACCTGTGTCCACTCTTCTTAGAAACATTTCTTCTTTGTGATACCCTTGAAGGATCTTAAGTCTTAGATCTTTGACTTCTGCTCATTTCTTTCTAATATATTTTGTAGGAATAGGTGAGGTGAAGAAATGGAAATAAATATAAAGCACAAAATTATATTTTGCACTATACAAATGATACAATGCAATCTTTAGGCATATGTATGTATTTATTTATCTATTGCACTCATTGCAGAGATTAAAAAAAAACTTATATAGCAGATTATTTAGAAAGAGTTAGAAATATGTCATTGATTGCTATGAGCAAAGCACACTGATCTGCAGAAAAGCCAAGTAACGGGTGAGGTATATCTTTTCTAGAAAGGGAATATCGGGGCAGGAATGCTACTTTGTCTGGTTATGTTACAATATTTGTTATTATGATTGGCTGTTCAGTAACCTTATGATCTGTGAACAGAAACTGTCCCAAAAACTACTACAATTGTGACTGATTCTGTACTGTTTGCCAGAAGGAAGGAATGAGAAAAATGACTGTGCAGGATGCCTGAGGTCTTTAACTATTCTCTTTGTGAGTATTGCAGGTCCTGAACAAGAAGTAGTTGGGTGCCTGTAATGTTCTGCAGGGCTTTACAATCTTGAGCTAAACAGGTGTCACACCAGAAAGTGATGCTGCCAGTGAGAATGGACTCTACTCTTGGGTTAGGGTAGGTTAGGAGCACGCACTGCTACAGCGCATTGCCGCACCCACCATACGACAAACCAACTCAGGATACAGATTAGGAACCGAGTGCAGCCATGCAACGGGTGATACCTCAGCACCACACTAGTTCAGATGGATTGGAACAGTGTGAGGTTTTTTATGGTAGCTGGAGTGCCAATTCTGCCACCAACCCCCAAGTTTTTCCCTGCAGGTTGGAGGGCAACTGTGAAAATTCTTTGTGAAAAGAAATTGAGAAATGCAAGCTTCTCTGAAATACCTAAGAAAGCAGAGATGACAATGAACCATTTTGACAAGAGCCAAAACGTGTTGCACCCACTTTAGTTCATTAGTGATGTTCACATCAAAAATTTTTAAAACTGCTCACCCTCTCAAAAGCATCCCCTCTGATTTAGATGGAAATATGGTTCGCCTCAGCTTCCTGAAGTCTACTGTCATAGGCCGCAGCTATATTGAGCCTAGAGTCAGGTAGAGGACTGAGGTAAAGCATCATTGGTAGGAGATTTAAGTGAGATAAAATGTGATAATGTGTTGTGCCAAGACAAGCAGAAGAAGTCTGCTTCTTTACTTTTTAAGTATAACTTGTTCCTTGTTGGAGGTGCTTTAATTTTGTTAATGATTGAATAGTTTCTTGATAAGAACTGTCAAATTAGCACAAAACATGTTATTTACTGCTTTGAATACCCTGGAAACTGATGTACTAGAGTGTTGTACCATGTTAGCCATTATGAATGTAGAGAAAAGCCAAGCAAAATGACACCTTTTATTGGCTAACTAAAAAGATTACAATATGCAAGCTTTCGAGGCAACTCAGGCCATCTTGCCTGAAGAAGGAGCCTGAGTTGCCTCGAAAGCTTGCATATTGTAATCTTTTTAGTTAGCCAATAAAAGGTGTCATTTTGCTTGGCTTTTCTCTGGAAACTGATCTAAAACTGATGTGAATTTTGATTAGGAACAATCGAAAGTTTGTATTTTGGCATTGTTGTGCCATCACGCTTAACATCACAATACAAATAAAACACCATCTGTAATATAAAGGATAATAAATAATCTTAAAATAAACATTTAATTGAAATAACAAATATTTGAATTAATTTGGGTTATTTCTGTAGAAATCAATGAGCATTAGCAAGTGAGCTTCTCTACAAGAGGAACTTCTTTGTAATATCCCAATGGCATCAGTTGAAAAGAGTTATAGAGAGGATAGAATGGCTCATCCACAATCTCATCCATAGATATGTTATCAGTTTTATTGTACTAAACTTGTAGTTGTCAATATCTATGACTACAAAGTCATTTTAAGATTCACCTTACCAAACTCTAAGCTGTCCATTTCTAAAATGTTTGAATAGATGACCTTTGACCTACTTTTTCATTTTCTACTGCCTTATTCTTAAATATGTGTTCCATCTGTTTGTCTAGCAATCCTTGCATGATACATGATTATCTTAATTACATATGACTTACTCATATCCATTTCTTCACCTCATGTCAGCTGGCATTTTCCTATCAGCTTAGATTATATTCAACTTTAAAAAATGAGAGCAGCTAAGATGGATGTGTCTGTGTGTATCAATGAACGTGTTGCATAAATAACACATGTAATCTGAGGTAGGAGCCTTTCAGTTGGGAGAAGTTAGGCCCTTCAAACATTTGCATGTTTTATAAGCATATTCTGTATCCTTTGTGAATCACTTTACTGTTTATGTAGATTTTTTGTGTAATCATTATTAACTAAATATATTAAAATTATAGGAAAATCATACAGGTTGAAAAGTATATAAAAACAGACCTGAGATATTATGGAGTTTTAAGAGTCACCTATTTATTTTTGCTGTGCTATATATAGGTAGGAATATTTTAAAAATTTGTATAACATTCTCACAACTGCTTAATCCAATTTAGAGTAAAGGGGAGCTGTAGCCTCTTCTGGTTCCTCTTCAGGCACACCCACACACCCACACTAGCACTAATCCAGTTTGGACTTCCCAATGAATCTTACCAGCTCATCTTTAAAGATATAATAGACAACCACAACATCCAGTGAACAACTAATGCAGACACAAAAAGAACAGGCAAACTCCACACATGAAACACATTGCCTATAAAAAGCATTCACCCCCTATGAGGTTTTCACATTTTATTATTATAAAACATTGAATCACAGTGTATTGAATTTGGCTTATTTGACACTGATGAACAGAAAAAGAATCTTTAATGTCAAGGTGAAATTAGATCTCAGCAAAGTGGTTTGAATTAATTACAAATATAAAACAGAAAATAACTAATAACATAAATATTCAAGTCAGTATTTAGTAGATGCTCCTTTGGCAGCAATTACAGCCTTGTTTCTGTATAGAAAAGTATCTGTCAGCTTTGCACATCTAGATGCTAAAATTTCTCCTCATTCTTCTTTGCAAAACTGCTCAAGCTCTGTCAGACTGCAGGGGCATTGTGAGTGAACAGTCTTTTTCAAGTCCCGCCACAAATTTCTTGGGGTCATTGCCATGCTGGAAAACAATTCTTCTCCTAAGGCGTGGGTTTCTTGCAAACTGCATCAGGTTTTCCACCAGGATTTTGTTGTAGTTTGCTGCTTTACGTTTACCCTGTACTCTCACAAGCCATCCAGGGCCTGCTGTAGTGAAACATCCCCATAGCATGATGCTGCCCCCTCGTCATTCTTCATGGTGGAGATGGTGTGTCTTTAGTAAGGTGCACTAAACATGGCATTTAATCAGATGGTCAAAAAGTTCAATTTTGGCCTCATAAGATGATAGTACCTCCTCCCAGCTGACTTCAGAGTCTCCAATGTGCCTTCCAGCAAACTCTAGCCATCAATTTCAGCCACTTTAGCTTGTAACTTACTAGACTTCTTCTTGTACAATCACTCAGTTTTTATGGACAGCCTGCTCTAGGTAGATTTATAGCTGTGCTATACTCTTTACATTTCTTATTGATGCATTTAACTGGACTCCACAGGTCACTCTGTGACTTGGATATTTCTTGTTTATGCCCCCTGACTTGTGCTTTTCAATCACCTTTTCATAGAGTTTCTTGAAGTGTTCTTTTGTCTTCATTATAGTTAGGCCATGATACTGACTCGCCACAAGCTGGAACTTCCAGATCAGGAACATTTAGACTACAATCAATTGAAACCCCTGGACTAAAGACAGTTGTTCTCCAATGAACTAGCTATGTGACTTCTAAAACCAATTGGCTGCACCAGTGATGATGTAGATGTTTCATAAAAATTGGGGGATACTTATGTGATCAATTATCTTGTCCTTTATCTTTGTAATTAATTTGGACTGCTTAATCCAATTGTATAGATCTGTTTAACTCTGAGGGCTCTGCTTAATAAAATTTAAGAGCATGAGATTATGAGAAAAGAAAGCTATTGACACTCTAGTTAATTAAAAAATGTGTTTTTTATATTTTCCCCTAAGTTTTCTACACTGTGTTTATAATGTGATAACTAAACTGTAATACAGATTTTCTAGTTACCTGACACTAGCCTGTGTTTTTCAAATATTGCTTGTTAGAGCCTTAATTATACAGATTAATTATGTCTCATCTGCTTTATACTCAAAATAATATCTTATACTTATAGATTCCTTTCACCATACTGTTATAAAATAAAATATGGTGCCTAAGTGCCATCATGCTTTTGTTCAGGCCTCTTCCTTTGTTCCATTTATTTCATCTTTTTGGTTGTATCCCTCCTTGTTTTAACGGTCATTGTTAATTTTTTCATGTTTTGGGCGTACTATGTCTCTTAACGAGCTAGAGAACTGTGTCTCTGAAATGTCTGATCTTAGTTTCATGTTGGGTGCAAGATGGAGGAATCTTGGATGGGGTGTGGAAAGAGAAGGGAAAGACACCAAATAATATTTTTTTTGTTTCTTCCTTCCACTGTCTTACTGTAATTTATTTGTTCGTTTACTTATTATGCAAGTGTACTGCTGTATATAAAGGTGCCCCAGTAAAAATTTATTCATTGCATGTATAGTAGCTTCTGTACTATATAGAGCTATACTTCAGGAGCTCTTTTGTGCTTCCATCCATTTCTAGATAAGTGACGTTTTGCTTTTCTTGGTGCCATTTTTTTACCTTTACAGCTATGAAGATCACCTAACTTACTTACTGTAATCAACAACAGTGATTTGCAAAGGGTTGTGCAAGTAGCTGTGGTGACAACATTTTCCCTGCCACACACATAACAGCTTGGATTTGTTTTACCATCAGTATTGTCTATCAAATGGATTAAAGAAACAATATATAGGAAATGTACAAGTTTAAATAATATGTCTCAAGGTACATTTGAAAGAGTAAATTAATCAGTACTTGAGGTCACAAAGAATGTTTCCTTATTTTAAAAAAGATGATTTTGAAAATGTATGCTTTGAAAATGTGGTGTGGTGCTCATAGTGGATCATTCCATTTACATTTAGTTCTTCAATGTAAATCTCCTTAAAAATATGTTGGCCCAAACGTATCTGCATGGGTAAAATTACTTTATACTAGTCCAGAAATCTCATAAACATGAACTTATGCTCCTTCAAACTAGAATGTGATACGCAACATTGGTGCCCTCTATTACCATTGCTTTTTGCATTAGTCTTTGAGCCACTAGCTATTCATTTTCGAAATACATCAGAGATAAAGGGCATAATCAGAGAAGGACTCTAACTGAAAATAACACTATACACAGATGATGTGGTAATTATTATATCAGACCCAACAAAATATCTTAACCATTAGCAGAATTTAAAAAGACACCTGAATAAAAGTGTGTTTTTTCCAGTAAATACTCTACCACACCAAATTAGACTGGACATCTATCCCTTCATTTAATCAAAACAGTTTAAATATCTAGCGATAAACATCACAAGTAACAAAATGAAAAAATGGGGGTGGCACGGTGGCGCAGTGGTAGCGCTGTTGCCTCGCAGTTAGGAGACCCGGGTTCACTTCCTGGGTCCTCCCTGCGTGGGGTTTGCATGTTCTCCCCGTGTCTGCATGGGTTTCCTTCGGGTGGTCCGATTTCCTCCCACAGTCCAAAGACATGCAGGTTAGGTGCATTGGCAATCCTAAATTGTCCCTAGTGTGTCCCCGGGGTTTGTTTCCTGCCTTGCGCCCTGTGTTGGCTGGGATTGGCTCCAGCAGACCCCGGTGACCCTGTAGTTAGGATATAGCGGGTTGGATAATGGATGGATGGATGAAAAAATTAAACAAGATGTTAACAGATTGTCCACTCTCCATCTCACCTTAGCATGGAGAATCAATACTGTCAAGATGAACATCCTTATAAGCTTCTATCTCTATTTCAGACCATCCCTGTATATGTTAAAATTTCTTTAATTAAGAAACTAGACTTAATTATAGCCTCACTTATTTGAAATTTGAGACATCCACGCATTCAAAAGGCAACTCTTCAAACAACAAAAGTAGAACTTTCAATTTTACAATATCTGTACTCTAAAGACCTGAAAATTGGCACAAATTGATGACTTTACACCTGCCTGGTCAGTAATAGAAATTCAATCTTGCTGTACTTCTTTATATACACTGCTTTGTGCCCTTGTAAATACTAACTTTCATCAATATATGAAAAATCCAATCATCTACCAATCACTTAGAATATGAAAGCAAGGCAGGATGCATGTCAAGGCAGAGAAGCTTTTATCGGTTACTCCTCTATATGTTGATCTTCTTTTCCAACCTTCTCTATTCTACACAGTATCTAATATTTGGAAAATGCTTGAGATTAAGACTCTAAGAGAACTATATATGGATAATTCACATGCATCTTATGAACAATTATACTTCAGATTTAATTTACCAGCAATACAATTTTTCCACTATTTTCATGTGTGAAATTTTGTTAAAGGAAATCTACCCAGTTTCCAGACCTCTGACTCATTTCTATTCTGGAGGCAATAGTCTTGAAGACTCAGACAGAATTTTAACAATAAATAAACACCTTAAAGAATGTTCCATTGTTGACATATAAATGTAAAATGCTCTCAATTGAAAGAGGTGTTTCCCTTGTTAAGTGCTCGCATGATTATGGTGCACGGTGGTGCGCATGTGCATGTAAAAAAAAGAATATTTTGTTTTGTTTTTGTAATAAAAGGAGACTGCATGACTGGGTGTACTTTTGACCCTGGTCAAGAAGCTTAAGAGAGTGTTGTTATTCTTCCGACATCTGTATATTACCCAAGCGTACACTGTTAATAATTTTCTTGCCATCGCAAGGACATTTAGTCTACATGTCAACATCCATTCAATAATTCAAAAGTATGGTGGGAAAAGGACCTTTCAATTAATATCTTAGAAAAGGAGTAGAAGTCAGCCATACATAGAATTTACTTCAGCTCTGTATGCGCCAAGCACTTAACATTCAACCTAAAATCTTTCATTGATTATATACTTTTCTCATTTAATTTGTCCAAAATGTACCCAGAGCAAGTTCAAACTTGTGAATGTTGCCATCTAGCTTCAGCATCACTAGGCCACATTTTTTGGGAATGCAACAGATTAATATCATTTTTACACACAAATCTTTAAATGCTTATCAAACAGCCTTGGTGTCACAATCACTCCTAACCCATTAACAGCTATTTTTGGTGTACTGCCAGATGGTAAAGTGGATTAGGACAAATTGATTAAAAATTTTCTTTAACGCAGTACTAACATATAGAATTATCTTGCTTAAATGGAGGAATCCCAACCAACCTTTATAACTCAGTGGGTAACTAATATTCTATATTATTTGAAATTGGAAAAAAATCAAATTTTCTCTTAGAGGATCTGTGCAAAACTTTTTAAAAACATGGCAAGACTTAATTGAAAACATTTAGAATAAGCATTCATATAAGGGAAAAAAGGTTTATTTTATGTGTATATGGTTTTTTTTTCTCCCTGCTTCTGGCTCTCTTTCTCTCGGGTGGAAGTTAAATTCTTGTTCTGTCAGATTTTGTGTTTTCTATGTCTTATTCAATTTTTAAATTTTCAGGAGTTTTTTTTTTAAAGTTATCTGTTGTATAACTTCTGCACAATTTATCTGCTTGACTATACACTGTTACTTTCCTGAAATAAAATGTAAAAAAAGTAAAGCACAAAGGTCTAAAAAAAACTTACTTCATAAAAAAAGTTATTCAATTAAAGATCAGTAGACAAGTTGTACTGCAGTGAAAGGAATGCAAACTAAACCACTTACTGATATCAAAACAATACAAATCAGAAAGACTGAGACATTCAAGCATTTGCTTTTAAACTTACCATTATAATGGTAATGCCTTCATCTGCACCATTTTGCAAGATTAGTGTTTCTTGGGTGCTGCCATTTTATGTTTCTAGTCTTCACTGGCAGCACCATTTCTTATGTTTTTTTGTTATAATATTATATGGTCATCCATGACATAGTGACAGCTATGTTATATAAGATGGCCACATGGTTAAAGTAGTGTTTGAACTTTGTTGAAAAATTTAAATAACACCTTAGCAAAAGACTTTTTGAGTGATCAATTTGTGTCTGAATCCAGGTTACATCTTCACCTAAGTGAATATAAAATTAATGAAAAACTTTTATGTCAGACATTTTCTTTTTGATTGCAGTCCAGCAACAAGGAAATATTCTGTAAAAGCCCCCAAAATTACTGACACATGCAAACTAAACTTAGTCCATCAGTATGACTTTTTGTTAACTCTTGATGGTCTTGACAACTAAAAAAGAAATCACAGTTAAAGCAATAAGCAAAATCTATCGTTAGAGATGTCATATAAAATTTAACTTGATTGAATTGTAGTGAATCCTAAAAAATATAAGAAAAGTGGTCTTCTGACTGTATAATATATTAGCACTTCAAGGTTATTATTTTTCCTCTTTTTACTAGTTTTTATTTCTTTATTATTTCTGATCTTATTTTAGTTAGTCTTCATAATGTGCCTCTTTTTACAAGTTTTTATTTCTATATTATTTATGATCTTACTTATGTTAGTTTTCATAATTTATTTTTAGTTTAGTATTTATTTACAACGACATCTCTATTATTTATTAATTATTGGTTAAATCTTAGTAATTGCTGTAAGATTAAAGAGGTATTTTGGAGATTAATTTTGTGTCACAATCAGACAGAACTGTAGACGTACTGGAATTGGAAATATTATATGGATAATGTTAGTAAAAGCTTAGAGGTATGACCCAATAAAAAAGCAAATACAAAACCAAATACTGAACATAAACAAGTCTATAAGACAAATAGCCAATGGCTGAAGAGGCCTAATACGGCAAAAACGTAAAGGAGAAGAATACATTTTCTCCATTACACACTTTACTTTTCTACATTCACACCATAACTTTTACTCATGCAACACATGTCATGTAAAATCTGAGGTTGAGAAAAGTAGCAAATGTTTTGAACCATGGCATGTCACATGACCTTGTAGACTTTCTAGTTACAATGAACAGATTAACTTTGGCTTCTTCATCTTATTTGTTTTTAACCGACTTTGTTCCACAGGCTGCTCTCCTTGACAAACACAATGTTAATGTTTGCTGTCTTGCATTATGTAGACTTGTGCTTGCATGTGTACCCCTACTGTTAGAGCTTTTCAAGATTTATTTTTCATTGCCCAGAAATAGGTCGAGAAGTGACTGTCAGTGATGGTTTGTGGGGTGTTGCATAAATTACTTAGTAACTAAAGAAGACTCTTGAGCCATCTTCATAAATGAAATTTAAACACGGATGTCTTTTATTTACACCAACTGGTGGAGTCCCACATGTTCTTGTTAGTGCAATATGGCAGAATGAACATATTTAACAGAAATCCTCCTTTAATCCCCAAACTAATTATACAGTAGAAATGAATTCCCCATATTTCAAAATGCCCAAAGAAAAGAAAATAGTAAGAAAATATGTAAAAAAAATGAATTCAGAGAAAAGTTGTAAATTGTGGTGAATAATAACATAGGAACACTTTAGGCACCATGAACTTATCAATTATATCTCTCTAATGTCAATTGGTTTTCCTTCCTTCCTTTTTGGTAACTAACAAAAATAACCCTTTCTCTGGCTGCATTTACAGTGAAAGTTTACAACCACAAACCATAATACACCACAATATAGATGCACTAAAGATAACTAAATAAGGCAAATATAAAAAAATCATTTGTTACAAATAATAATGCAAATCTGATTTGTTATAACTTATACTATACTTCTTACGATAAAACTTTAAAAAACACATTTTTGGTTCAGTTTAACTACTGTTTCATAATTTGATTTTTGAATTTCTTTTAGTAAAGCTACAGTATATGATGGTGAAGGGTGAATCAACACACAATGTGGTTCTAAGTCATTATTGTTTACTTCTTTGAAAGGATGCTCACAGTGAACACCACTAATCCAGTTTTAAAACATGTGTTTGTATATGCTGGACTATGTTATATGATTAGCCTAATAATGGTTAAAATACTCAATCACAAAGCAAACTGATTCCTAAGTAGTTACAGTTTTCAAACATGTCCTCCCCCCAGCGCCTCCATCCATACTTTCCCTCCTGTCATGCCTTAGGATCACATTGTGGCATTATCAATGTTAATGGTTCCTCTTTTGCCACCCCACCCTATGAATTATTTTTGTACTTAATTGATTTTGTATGTTCATATGAATTACAAGTTCATCCAGGACCTGGTCAATGTCTTTGCAGGGCTTAGGTACAGTGGCATAGCTTAGGGGGGTCAAGGGGAGTCATCTGTCCCCGGGCGCAGCATCCAGGGGGCACCATTTTAAATATTTCTTTCCCTTCCCCATTGCATTTTGGCAAACAGGAGGGGGCACAAAATCTTCAGTTGTCCCCGGGCGCTGAAAACCCTAGCTACGCCTCTGCTTAGGTACTGTCTTAACCACCAGCTAACTTGCTTGTGTTTAGATAAATACAGTATATTTATGACACAAAGATCAATGGTACCTGTAATGGGGACATTAGAATGGTTATGCTTGTGAGAAATCCACTAAGGAGACTGAATCCACTACGCCCGTATAGTGTCTTTAGACACTCAGAACATTAGAACAATCTAGATGAGAACAGGCCATGTAGCCCAACAAAGCTGGAAAGTGCTATCCATTTAATTCTTCTAAAATAACATCAAGTCTTGTTTTGACAGTCCCTAAAGTCCTATTTTCTAACACACTACTTGGTAGCATATTTGGTGTGTCTATGGTTCCCTGTGTAAAAAAAAACCTCCTAATGTTTGTGCGAAATTTACTCTAAATGGTTTCCAACTATGTCCCCATGTTCTTTATGAACTCACTTTACTAATTCCCTTCATAATTTTAAACATGTCAATTAGGTCACCTCTTAAACAGCTATTTCTGTGCTGTTTCAGAACTCACACTTCCGATGTGCTGTGCTGTGCTTCTTTCTGAGAACCCCTCTTATCTTTTGTGAGCTTCTTATTTATCTAATGCCTCTGGGAATCTCTGCCTGCTTTTTTTTGAGCCTTCCCAATCTTGTAAAATGTAACGGAAATGTTCCAGGTGTTCAACGAATGGAAAGCTTAGCATACCTATGTAACATTTTCTTGTCAATCACTCACTCAGTCCTGTCTATCTTTAGGGTAATATGCTAGCTTCTTCAGTACAATTTGCCCCCATAATCACCTGTGTGTTTATACTGTGGTATCATTTGCGATTTAAATGTGCATGCTCATTCACACTTGATCTTTATGTGCATGCTGACTTGCACGAATGAAGTTTGCTTTAGCATTACCTTACTTGGAGTTGCGGGGAAATGTATAAATCTGTGTATTATCTCCAGCTTTGTAAGGACACTTAAGGTTTGGTGCAAAATTGCAGAAATGTTTGGTTTTGACATGCATAAATCATCTTTTTGCAAAGCTGCATTTTACACATACACACCTCCACATAGATGGAGTGATCATGTAACGTTCAATATTTGTGATGAATATTATTCAATCTTTGTGAAATCAGTATCTTTTTATGAGTCCACTGTTGTCAAGTGTTTCCAAAACATTCCACCTTTCTCAGTATGTGCATGTCAATCTCTACCTTAATGCCATCTTCTGGTAGCTCCGAGTAAATTAGGAAAGCACACGAGTGCTCCTAAATACCGGTGAAGTTAAGAGTAGCTTCCTAAATTAGGAAAATTAATACAATGCTTTTACTCCTCCTCCTCCTAAGAGTACGACCAAAAATTGCATCATGGTGAGATTTTTTAGCCAGTTAGAACTGTTTTCCTACTCTGAGACACTTGATAGATATGTGCCCTGACCTTTCAAAGACCATTAAGGGCTAATAGGGACACCATAGAGCCTTATGTAACCCCAAAAACTTTTTCAGAAATTTACAAAGAAGTAGCCTTAAGGTGAAACATAAAAAACATGTCTAGTCAATGATCTGGTTAGAGGAACAAATAGGAAATACTAGGCAAAGGCTTATTGGCAGGAAAGAAGAAAAAAGAAGCATGTATGGAGATCAGGAGTGCCTTTTGATGTATTGAGAAGTTGGAAAGAGGCCCACTAAATGGTTTATCGGTTGGCCTACTCCTATACATCCTAAAATTAACACACTAAGACACTGTTTTGAGCGATGCCTGAACAGCCTACCCCTCCCCTATGTAGAAGAAGAATGTTCTCCTCAGCACCATGTATTTTGTGTGTTTAGTAAATTAGAATTTTTATAATAACTATTTTTCTAACTTGCCAGTGAGAGACGCTTTGGCTTATGAACTAACAAAAATATGTTATTCCAGGGTTCAGGAGAAATAGTGTCCACATGAATAAAATGCAAGCTGTTTCTTGTTTTCCCTTTCTCAGAGTGAATGTTTCAGGGACAAGGTCACAAGGCTGCAGAACTGTACATGTAGTTTATGCAAAGGCGTCTCTCCTGTGCTTAGCTTCCAAAACACAGATAATGCTTAGCTCAACAGACATATTGTTTAACTTTACTGTTTTGATAAGGATGTTCTTTCTGTCTTATTAATCATGAGATGCTGAAGTATAAAAAACCCCTCCTGGCTTTTGATCAGGGTTCAATTGAGCTTTGCGGCAATAAGTTATACTCTTTTGAATCTCTACTTACTGCGACTTCCGAATGAATAAATAAAGTGAATTGAGAAAATATTATCTGTCTGCTTTTCAGTGTGCCTTTTTCGTCCACAGTTTTTGGCGCCCGAACGTGGGGCAGGAGACGGGCAGACGACTCCCTGGGCGGGTTCGTCCAAGTGGACCGATTTCCATGGATCGAGGACCAGCTCCGGTAAAAGTTAGGACTGGCCAACCTCGGGCGTTTTCCTGCGTGGGGAGTCGCTGACCTCCTCCTGACCGAAACGAAAAGCAACTGGATGGGATTTTTCCAGGCAGGCAGAAGGAGTCGTGGTGAGTAGATTCGGGGGATTCCCGTTGGTTTGACTGGTGTGCTGGAAGAAATAGAAGTATACGGGGAAAAGAAAAAAGAAAATAATAATAAAAGAGAATAAAAAATAAAAGCATGCTGAAAGAATAGAGAATCATACCGTATCGACCTAGAAGGGTTTTAGGGATTCATAGAGAGTGACGGCACAGTGTGAATGCTAGTAAGTCATCCCTTAAGAATTCGAGTAGAAAGGACCGAGTGGCACGTTCCTATATTAAGAGGAATAGGGGTGAAAGGGGCAGTTAGAGTACGTGTGAAATTTGGAAGAGGGGAGGTTGATTTCCACTTGTCGACTGGTTGATTCCGGGGACGACAAGTGGGACGAGAAATAATCGGGGATTGAGTTGCTCTCTGTTGAAGGCCTGCCGCTTACTATGGGAAATTGTAATGGCACGCCAGTCAAACAGGTCCCCCAGGGTCCTCAAAACTTAATGTTAGAAGGATTATTTTCAGAGAATCACCAGGCTCCTAGTACACCGTCGGGATTGAAAGGCGGGTCCCCTAAACAGTTAATAGAGAAGCAGACTGGGTTGGATTTTAAAAGGCATGTAAGAAGTGGAATAAGCAGAGGCGTAACAACCTGCTGGCTGCTGAAGTCAAAACACAAAAAAGACAAGGAAGAATTATTGCTAGCGTTGCAGAAAGTGAAGATAGAGACAGCGCCCAAGCCTGAAAGTAAAAGAAAGCAGACCGAAAAGAAAGACCCCCTATACCTCATAATCTGTCCACCCGCTCCTTACCAAAACTCCCCCGCTTCCACCTCCTGCACCCTCTTCTCCAACAACACCCCTGTTAACAGACGAACCGTCTGGAGCAGGTTTTTATGATGAACAATATCATTATGACCCATCCTCACATATTGACCCTGAGGAAGATAATTCAGATCATTCACAAGGTGCTACTGGATTGTAATGGCAGAAATTAAAAGAGTCATCTGTCTCCCAGCGCACGAGCAGTCCGTGGACTGCAATTTGTGGAGCTGTTACAGCAGCTGGATAACATGTATAAAACAAATGCTGCAGAGTGGACACAGGTGCTCCGTCGACAGCTGAGCGCCACATGGGCAACTGTAAATCACGGTGATCATAACGGTGTCCCTTGGTGTTGGAATGAAGGTCCTTTCCTCGCCCAGTGAGAGCCTTTGAAAGGAGCCCTGGCAGAAAAAATAGAAAAAGGGCACAAACTGGTCACTACTTTCAGCCGGCTCACCGATTGCAAGATCTGATGGCTAATCACTCTGGGCTAGACAATACAAACGATAGAACTCATGCTGCAGTGCCTCCTTTCATCTCGGGACTGAGAAGTGCCATTCAAAGCAAAGTCTGCACGTCCTGCAAAAAGGCTAGAAGACCGCAACGTTCGAGGAAGACAAGCGTCATGCAGAGCATGCTGACAGTCAGACTAAATTAAAAGAGTCAGACACACAGACCAAACTTTTGGCTGCACAAATAAATTACGATACTGGAAGAACTGACCTGTCTAGGGGGAGAGGACGCGGAAAATTCTTTGGAGGTCGAGGGCGAGGGCACAGAAGAGGACGCGGGTTCCATTTATCAAACCCTAATAATCCTTTTGCTCAGATGCCTAACCCTTCGGAGCAGACGCCAGCATCATATGCCTGTTACGGCTGCGGTGAACTTGGACATTTCAGATGCAACTGCCCACACAAGCGCCTCCGTCACCCCCTCTCCCTGAGCCTAATGACATTCCTTGGTCCTAAGAATTATCAGGGACCCCAGCCACTTTTTCCAGTCTCCTTTGCTTACTCATCATGCTGAAACTGATCTTTTATTGACTTTAATGGCAAAGAAACTGCCTTTGAAATGGACACAGGAGCCATGTGCTGAAGGAGGTTCCTGTGCAATTACACCTCAGCATTAACAGTTTCATTATTGACTCGTTGCTTTCTGTTAAATCATTTGTGCCCTGTGAAACTGCTGGGATGGGATCTTATGACTTAAATTGTCAGTCTCAATTTTCTTTAACTGAACAAGGATTTTTGCTGCTCCATTCCTAAGCTCCTGTGCCACACTTCACACCCCAAGCCCTCTTTTACAGCCTGGACCCTGAACATCTCCCCGCACACCTTCCTCTTGAAAGCCCTTCATTCTTTCCCCTCATGCCTATTTTCCTCACTTACAAGTCCCAGACACCCTGCCTTGTACTGCCCAGTATTTCCCTACTGAAGTGGACACACCTTGGTTAGAATATTTTCTTTCCTCCAGCACATGCCCTGAAACTTGCACATTCCATGTATTTTTGTTGTCTACTAAAGCAGTTGCTTCAGTGCACCTCACATATTCACAAAGCGTTTTCTATTTAGGAGATTTGGTTCCCCATGTTTCCTTAGCACTGTGGTCCCAAGGGAAAAATTGATTATGGAAGGATAGCACACTGAGCCACTGGTGATTTTCTCAAAATCTTCCTTCCGCCGTACTGTGTCCAGGATCCTCTGTCTCCAGAGGCAGAGGCTGGCATCGCCACCGTACATTCTGATCTCGTGAGGCGAGGAGCGATTATTCCAGTTACATACTTTCCAGTCAACTCCCCCATTTTTTCCTGTAAAAAAGGCTGACGGGTCCTGGCATTTTGTTCCAGACCTATGACAAGTTAACTCTGCGGTTTTTTCCTAGAACACCTATTGTTCCTAATCCTTCCACTATTCTTTCCACGATACCCCCGTCCTCCCGGTACTTCTCTGTTATTGACCTTGCTAACGCTTTCTTTTCCATTCCCGTGCACCCTGATTCTCAATCCTGGTTTGCTTTTACCTTTCAAAACCGCCGATGGACCTGGACCATCATGCCTCAGGGATATACTGAAGCCCCTTGTGTGTATGGTTTTGGCCGGAAAAAGATAATAAATTGAAACAGTATGTAGATAAGAAAAAATAAACAACAAGTGCACATGATACTCAGAAAATTGCTATTCTTTTTAGGTGAAAATGGCCATAACAAAGTGTCGAAAAAAAAAAAAAGAAAAGAGAAAAAAGAAAAAACTGCAGTTACTTCAAGCTATCGTTAAATATTTAGGTCATGACATTTCTTGCGATACAAGAGCTCTCTCTACCGGCCGTTTAACCATCATTCAAAACCTTCCAAGACCGGTCACAAAACAACAGGTTAAGTCAGCATTTTTCTCTGTGGTTGCATAGCTTTTGATGGGAATGTTTTCTTGTTGTGGAGTTGTGCTGTGTGTTTCCCGAAATGGATTATCTTTGTTTACAGCTGGCACTTGGGTCGCCACGGAAATTAGTGTTTCCTTGTTGTCGCTGACCCGGTCCCGCCTCGGACTTTTCCATGATCTGGAGGCTAGCATGTAGTAAAAGTAGTACTAGCTTGCGGCCTGAGAAGTTGTTTGCTTGTAAGTTTTTCAGGAGGAGCACAGCCTTTACAAAATCTAGCTAACACTGCCATCTGGCTGCATGCAGTGGTATAGCAGGCTGACAAGGCTCTATGTGATTAAAAATAAATAAATAAATAAATAATAAAAATGCATTACTCTCACTGACTATATTCTCGTCCATTCACTGTGTTCGTGGACGAAAAAGGGGGGATTAATGAATGCAGTTTTAACGCAACCACATACAGACAAACAAAGTGCTCATGAGCCCCCTAACAGTAAAGGTACCTCACGCCGTTCATTCTATTTTAGTACAGGCTAAAACCTCACATCTCACAACTGCAAGAGCAATACACTATCAAAATGTACTCTATACTTTGTCCAATGTCACTGTTGAAAGATGCTCTACCTTAAATCCAGCCACTCTTCTTCCAACTGAAGAAGACGGAGAGCCACATGACTGTCATGATGAAATAGCTAAAGTTGTAAAGCCTAGACCAGACCTACACGAAACACCGTTAGATATTGGAGAATTAATTTTTGTGGACGGATGTTCTTTGCGATTGGAAAATGGAACACCCTCGACCAGCTATGCAGTAGTGAAAGGTGGCCACCTGCTGGAAGCAAACCGAATTTCATCAAATTTAAGCACGCAGGCAGCTGAATTGATAGCTATCACCCGAGCATGTCAGTTGTCCGAAGGGAAAATTATAACAATTTATACGGATTCCAGATATGCTTTTGGAGTCTGCCATGATCATGGAGCCTTATGGAAATTAAGAGGATTTAAGACCAGCGCTGGCAAACCGATCCAACATCAAAAACTTATTGAATCCCTCTTAGAAGCTATAACTAAACCATCAAAGTTAGCGATCGTTAAATGTCAAGCTCACATAGGAAAACAAGATCCTGTCAGCAAAGGAAACGAATTAGCTGATCACTTTGCTAAACAGGCTGCATATAATAACACACGAATCTCTTTATTCCAACAGAGAAATAACCAGGATCCTGATAATCAACTTGTTTCTTTACAGAGTGCAGCCACGGACAGAGAAAAAAAAAATGGTCCAAAGAAGGGTCCCTCTCTGATGGAGTCTGGACCCATAGGCAAACTAACAAACCTTTCCTCCCAAAGGCTTCTTTCCCAGGTATGGCAAAAATCGCTCATGGTCTAGACCATGCTGGAAGGGACGCCATGATTCAGGATGTTGAAAAACACTGGGAAGCTGCAGGCTTTTCTACATATGCAGAGCAGTTCTGCAGGCGCTGTGCATTATGTCAAAGGTCTAATGTAGGAAAAGGGCACCCAGGTAAGTCCAGGTAAGTCCCGCCGTTACACCTAATCCAATGGGTCCGTTTGAACACCTCCAAATGGATTTCATTGAACTAACTCCGTCTAAAGGTTACCGTTATTGTCTAGTAATTGTTGATGTGTTCTTCCGATGGGTAGAACTTTGTCCTGCTAAACACGTTGATGCTAAAACTGTAGCCAAAGCTTTAATCAAAGAAATTATTCCTAGGTGGGGCATACCACAGAAATTGCAAACTGATAATGGCACCCTAACATCTAAATTAGCCAAAATCTGTGAGCAGACAAATTTATCCTAGCCAGACACTTTGCCTCTGGCCTTAATGAGATTGAGGGCAAGAACACACTGGCAATTAGGACCGTCGCTGTTTGAAATTCTGACCGGACGACCCATGCCTGTGGGCATGGTTATAGGAAATGTTAACCTGCATACTGTGGACAATGATCTTCTCTCTTGTCTTACAGGTCTCCGAGCTTCTCTGAAAGAAGTCCACGAGCAGGTTAACCAGGCCTGGAGGACTAGTCTTCCATCTAAAGACACGCCGATTCCCTTAGACACTTGGATCCTCGTCCGTGACACTCGGAGGAAACATTGGCATCAGCCGAGGTGGAGAGGACCGTTCCAAGTTCTTCTATCCACACCACATGCAGTGAAAATGGATGGATTGCCCGCCTGGATTCACGCCTCATATTGCAAGAGATGGCACCCTTGATTGCTGTGCTACTATGCTTTCTTTTCCCTTGTCTACTGCCCTGGTCACCTTGACTTTCCTGTTAGGAATCACCACATCAGTGCAGGTTGATTTCTGCTCTATTATCAACTGTGGGACTGGTCGACAAGCCCAGTGGACCTGGTCTGACAAATACGTGTGTATGACTGTTTCAAGGTATTATTAGGGAAGTAACTGCGACACCTGGCAATGGGTTTTTGCTAACACTGGAACTGAGGACTGGGGTTCTCAACCTTTTGAGGCCCAAAAATACGGTTTGAAAAATCGATTTTCTATCATAAAAGGACATGCTTCTCATGAATGTGTCGACAACCATTGTAACCCCTTGATTTTCACTTTGAAGAGCCCCTCTCTACACGACTCAGGAACATATATATTAGGGGCATATGTATCTGGAACAGACCCTTTAGGGAGATTTCTAATTAAGATTGACAACCCTGTTACTAACACCTCTCATTCTCCTGCACACACACCTGTCACCCCAACTTCTGGTCCAGACTTTTCTTCTGTTAAGATTATGAATATTTCCACCCTCTCATCCACTTTTTCAATTGAAACTGGCTATGGCGATCAGAATCGTTGGTTAAAGTGGGTATTATATTTGGCTAAGTAAGTAAATCAATCTGATTGCTACGCCTGTGCTACGGCCAGGCCACATTTGGCTACTGTCCCTTTCCCTCTTTCTAATATTTCTGACCCTGTTGGTCTTCCTTGTCTCCTTGCCCTTTTTACCTCTCCATCCACACCAAAAGACTCTAACTGCATTACACTTTCTCTCCTCTTCCCCCCCCCCCACTCCTCAAATGACTCCCCCGATGTTCCAGTCTCATGAAGGCAATTATACCTGCTTCTCTAGTAATTATAGTTCCCCCTTCCGAGGTACTAATGTTGGTCATATCCCTTCTTCCTTCTGTTCCTAAACTTTCCAGGTTAACTCCACCTCATTTAATTCTACATTATCACTTTTCCTGTTGACACAGTCCACTCCGCGTGCTGATATTTGGTGGATGTGCAGTACATTAAAATTACTTGATATTCTTCCCCCTGTTTGGACTGGCACATGCGCATTCACCCAACTTGTTATGCCATTCCACCTCCTCCTTTTGAATTCTCCTCGCGTGTCGTCCAGCTCTGCCCGACGTCATCGACCCCGCTCTGCTGACCCCTCCACATTCTCTCTTCACGGCCCTGGCGTTTACTTTGATTCCATTGGTGTCCCTCGCGGAGTCCCTGATAAATTTCAAGCGCGAGATCAAGTTGCTGCCGGATTTGAGTCTATTTTCCCCCAAGTTACAATAAATAAAAATGTAGATTGGATTAATTACTTATATTACAACCAACAGCGTTTCCTGAATTTTACTAAAGAGGCTGTTGAAGGGATACATGAACAGCTTGATAGAACATCCCTTATGACTTGGCAAAATCGATTAGCATTAGATATGCTCCTTGCTGAAAAGGGGGGTGTATGTACTATGTTTGGTGATGCGTGCTGCACTTACATCCCTAATAATACGGCTCCCGATGGATCAATCACCCGTGCTTTGACAGGTTTAACTGCCCTTTCAAATGAATTAGCTACCAATTCTGGCATTTCTAACCCCTGGGATCAATGGTTTATGTCTACTTTTGGATCCTGGGGCCAATGGCTCAGGTCAGTTTTTATTTCACTGGCCGTTGCTTTTATCATTCTGTTACTTGTGGCCTGCTGTGAAGTCCCCCTAATTAGATATCTTGTGTCCCAGTATTTCACTGCCTCCGTGGCCAAGGCTTATATGTTACACGAAGAATGCATGCTTCCCATTTCTTCCTCCTTTCCTTCCACTCCTTCCCCTTCTCCTACTCTCTCCCTTGTTACTCCTGTGTAACCCATATTTTTGTTGGTTCAAAAAAGGGGGGAATGTAGAAGAAGAATGTTCTCCTCAGCACCATGTATTTTGTGTGTTTAGTAAATTAGAATTTTTATAATAACTATTTTTCTAACTTGCCAGTGAGAGACGCTTTGGCTTATGAACTAACAAAAATATGTTATTCCAGGGTTCAGGAGAAATAGTGTCCACATGAATAAAATGCAAGCTGTTTCTTGTTTTCCCTTTCTCAGAGTGAATGTTTCAGGGACAAGGTCACAAGGCTGCAGAACTGTACATGTAGTTTATGCAAAGGCGTCTCTCCTGTGCTTAGCTTCCAAAACACAGATAATGCTTAGCTCAACAGACATATTGTTTAACTTTACTGTTTTGATAAGGATGTTCTTTCTGTCTTATTAATCATGAGATGCTGAAGTATAAAAAACCCCTCCTGGCTTTTGATCAGGGTTCAATTGAGCTTTGCGGCAATAAGTTATACTCTTTTGAATCTCTACTTACTGCGACTCCGAATGAATAAATAAAGTGAATTGAGAAAATATTATCTGTCTGCTTTTCAGTGTGCCTTTTTCGTCCACCTACTCCTATACATCCTAAAATTAACACACTAAGACACTGTTTTGAGCGATGCCTGAACAGCCTACCCCTCCCCTATTTGCAAGATCAGACCAAACCAGTGTCCAGAAGATAACATTGGCTAGTGTGACTTTTCTCTTACTGTCACTCACAAATGGCATTTTTCTCTTTCCCATGGTGCTTACTATTAGAGGTGTCCCTCTGCCATCTAACCTTGTGGGAATTAAGTGATAAACTCCCCAAGCCAAGTTCCCTGTATTTCCTGAAACACTCAAGATATGCCCATAAAGTATAAGAGTTTGATACAAAAAAGTATTTATTGGCAAATAGAAACCATTACAGCAGCACAAATACATGAATAATAGTCAAATTAAATCAATTTTATTTTAAATAACGTTTAAAATAATACCACTTGACCAAAGTGCTGTACAGTTTCCATAAATACGGCAATACATATATAGAAACAATAAATACACCAAAGTATACTGTATAAATAAATTAAAAAACTGTTCTCTCATTCATGTTTAAAAAGATAATAGATAAGAGTGTAAATGAAGCCCTAATGAAAATATACCTTTGTTTGAAACTCAAAAAGTTTTACACTCATCAAATAAAACATGATACTTTACGTAAGAATATGAAATTAGATGAGTAGGGCCCATGAGTGATGCATCTGTGTGAGGGAGACAGCAAGCATCTTCAGGCAGTGTGTCTTGATTCAGAATTAATGCTGTTGCATGGACTGCATAGCTGATGTACAGATGAAAGAACTTTTCTTCTATTTAACCTCAGGGCGATCCATCCTTTATGTTCCCCATGTGGAGTTCCAGACCCCATCATGCTACCCTCAGATAACTGGTTGGTCAGTTTTATGAGGGATAGGACAGACTGAAAGCCTTTGAGTCATAAACTCACCTAACCTAGAATTCTAATGTGACTTATACAAAAATATGTATAAACACAGACAAACTACGTACAATGTATGACCTATAGTGCAGAGCCCCACGGCCATAGCTCATTTGTGAGTAAAGGTCCAGATTTAAGGCAACTGTTCAGAGTTCAATAGCAGTTTATTGAGGCTTATCTGAGCAACCTGCAACAAAAATCACTTAATTGTAACTATTTGTGCAAAATGTAGAAACAACCTAGTGATTTTTCTCACTTTAGTACAATAGCTCACCAGATAGATAGCATAAAAGCTTATAAACAGGGGTCCCCAACCCGGGACTGGAGGGCCCCAGTGGCTGCAGGTTCTCATTCTAATAATTTTCTTAATTAGTGACCTATTTTGCTCCTAATGAACTTCTTTTGAATTCATTTAATTAAGACTCAGATCCCTTAATTGTTTTGTTTTTCCTTAACTAGCAGCCAAACAATAATGAGATACAAAATGAACCAAAACATGACTAACAAACTGTGTTCATCACACAACATCTGAAAGTAAAGAAAGGTGAAGGACTCAGAATTGCTGATCTGCTCAGGTCCCCAAAACATTTTAATAGTGCTCATAAAAAAATAAAAATGGACAATTTTGGAAAAGTCTGCTATTGCTCAATAAGAGCAGCGACAAGCCATGGAATTAAAGAACGGTTTTATTTAACAATGAGAATCACAGCCTAATTAAGCAACTGGTTGGAGTAAAATTGGTTGGAGTTTGAGGCCCTGACTTAGTTTGTCTTCTGTTGGCTCACTTACTTCACATTTCATTTCTGTTTGGGTGCCATTTAAGGAAAGCAATGAAGCAATTCAGAGGACCATTGAAGAAATTCAGGGGAACAAATGTAAAAAACAAGTCAATTATAATTAATTCAAAAGAAGTTAATTCGAAGCAAAAACAGGTCACTAATTAAGAAAAGGGTTACAAAAACCTGCAGCCACTAGGGCCCTCCAGGACTGGGGTTGGGGACCCCTGCTTATAAAGGTAGACCTAGTGGGGCAGTAAGATATTTTTCACTTTATGATTATTTATTTGAATAATGTATGCTTTCCTCCTTGATTTGATTTGGTTATATAAAATGCCTACTTTAGATATTTAGGAGCATTTTCCCCCAAATTCAGGGAAAGGAAGGTGTCTAGGAGATGTAAAATACAATGATATAAGAAAGGGCTGTAATGTGTATTATGAAACGTTGAACTGGACCAGATTTGGAGTTTCCTTTGTTAATTTTATCTTCAGAGTTGATTCAGTATATAACTGAACACTTACTTATCCTTCATTGAGAACTTCCTGCAGCAAAACAGTATTCTTATATAAGAAGTTAGCAATGCTTCATCAACTGGGCAATAAATTGCCTAATTCTCTTCTGTCCACTTCAAAAACATCTTCCCAATACATGTTTTGCAAGTCTACACTCCGAGATATCCCTAGGAAAACTCTAACAAGCCCATGGACAACAATATTACTGTGTATCCAGGATCTATCTGATGTTTTGGTTGTGCTACTGATGAAAGTTCACACAAGTCTTTGCTTTTCACATTAGATAATGCTACTTTTGTGTACTCACAAATAAAGATGAGGCTTAAGGTAGGACTTTTGGAGCTAAGCCAAGAAGGCATTTAGCAGCAGGAATCTTACCGTTAGCAAGAAAATTGTAAGCTTGAAATGTGAAATCAATAATTATGTACATCAGGAAGAAATGCAAACCAATTTAATTACAAAGAATACCCCAATGCAAGAAAGCACATTTAAGTAATACGCTTTTTCCAGTAAATTTACTAAACAATGCAAATCAGTGTTTCTTTACTTTCAGAAGCACAGTTACAGCATGTTCAAACTATCATTAAATTCAGAAAGTGAAAATAACATTTTTCTACAAATAGGGTAATTTTATAATAATAACTGGAATTAATTTAGAGGAAAGAATCCATCCATTTATCTTTTGTGCTACAAAGTCTATAATAGGGCTGAAGTGAAATAGCCTTTCCTGACAATATGGAAAACAAGGAAAGTACTGAACCTGAAAAGTATGTAAGCCCACTGAGGGCAGCACCATCATGCACACTCAGACTTGTTCATACCCAATAAGTTTAGTGTAAGTCATGCATGTGAACTGAAGACTTTGTTAAAATGCTGTTTTTTTTAAACTCAACAAAAACAAACTTACATTTTGAGAATGCACTTTTTCACAAAGCCTGTACAACAGTATGTATTGTATGTGAATTAGAGCTGCTAGGGAAGAGGAAAAGAGGAAGGCCTAAGAGAAGGTTTATGGATGTGGTGAAGGAGAACATGCAGGTGGTGGGTGTAACAGAACAAGATGCAGAGTACAGAAAGATATGGAAGAAGATGATCTGCTGTGGCGACCCATAATGGGAACAGCCGAAAGAAGAAGAAGAAGGGTATGGCACAAAAGGGCAGTGTAACTGTATGTTGCCTCATGCGGCATTATTAAACGCACCAGCACTGCTGTCAGGTATATTGATACATGTTAGATTTTTAGGACTTTATCACACCGTGCCCCCATACCCCAGCATTTTAGATGTTCTCCTTACCATTTTGGTGTGGAACCGGGGCTGCAGCCAACCCTACCATATTTCAAATACCAGCCTTCTGCGTCATGAATGTATTACCTCTAGGCTGAACTCTTGCAATTATTCATTAATGTTTGAAATCTAAACAGGTGGCAACAAGTTCAGAAGCATTCAGTTGGCTTCTCAAAATTGGCTATTGTCTGCTATTGAATAAACTAAAAGCTCTTACTAAATTCTTACTGTATACTTAATCTTTTCCTATAGATAGATAGATAGATAGATAGATAGATAGATAGATAGATAGATAGATAGATAGATAGATAGATAGATAGATAGATAGATAGATACTTTATTAATCCCAAGGGGAAATTCACATTTAAACTAATGATAAAAGAAAAAAGAAAAAAAAAATCCATGCCCACGTTGTAAAAGTAAGTGTGTCCAGGGAACGAATCCACATAAAATAAAGTGATAGGAGTGATTAATTAAAAAGAGAAAAATAAAAGTAGAAAAATAAAGTCGTACACGGAGCTGCTGAAAAGGCTGCCACTCTCGGCGGCGCCTGAGTCATTTAGCTAAGTTTAAATTTAGAGTGCCTCATTGAGCGATCTAGCATATTCCTGATAAAACTATAGGACAATATATGTTGCTCTCATGTAAAACAAGGGGGAAGCAGCACCTCTAAAATAATCTAGTATAAGAATCCTAAATATTTAAGTTTTCAAACATTAAAATTTTTACTTTATAATACAAAAGAAATGAATAGACTGAAAAAATAAGTATCCTGCTGATGGGCACAAACAAATTCTGTTTTCTCCACTGGGTCTTTTTAAGTAGTGTGTCATTTCTTTACTAGCTTTTCTACTCTCCAAAGTACTGCAAAAGGCCTTCGTGTCATTTTCTGTTTTTTCTCATAATGTGTTTCTTGCTACAGGCCTCTTGCTTATTCACTGCAAGCCCGAGACTTACACCTCACTCTACAGCCTCTACTAAAGTGGAGTCTTTTAAGAACTGGCTTGGGGAAAAGTTGTACAATTATTTTGAAGTAATGGACTGCCTAGAGAACTCCCTTTATCGAAAAGGGTAACAACCACATCTGCCTTTGACTTCATATAACTTAAGCACAATTCAAAGGCATGATGTCAGTCTTGATTTTATGTTATTTACCACTAGAATGTAAATGAATTGTCTCTTTAAACATGTTGACTTAATTTGTGAAGACTATACAATAACAAACATCACTAATAGCAGGAATTTTTTACACCAAATTCTAGCTCCTTTATTCCAAAGATGACATCCATGCATCACTGTATTGTACTGCAATAGCTAGTCTCAACTCATTTTGTTTAAAATTCCTAGAAATATATATTTTGTTATTGAACAAAAGCACTATAACCTCTGAGGCAGCAAATTATGTAATTTTATTCAAAAAATTTCCCTGGCATTGGCAGCTAGCAACAGATATGTATCCTTAACATCAGAGAGAAATAGAGAACACCCTAAAGTTCAACATGAATGCTCATTACTAAGATGAAGTACAGTATAGTTTTGATTTATCCTCAAGATGTCATCCAGATATCTAAAGTTTTGTGCAAGTTTTACGGTACACTTCTGGCGTGTTTCTTTTTTTCATTGAGCCATGTGAATATTCGCATATGCCAGTGTGAATTTCTTCCCCATGGATGTCCCTTTGAGGAAATGCTCATTGTTAAATTCAAAACCATTTATTTTTAAAGATATTTCTAATGACCGGAGAACATACTTATCACCACTTCATTTCTGGAAACATCCATGGTGAAGAGACAGTAATATGTTTTTACAAATGGATTCCTCATGATTACAAAATCATAGGCATCTATTACATATATGTTGTGTAGTGTGGAAAGTGGATTAAGGCAGAAGTCCATGAAATCCACCACTCTGTAAGTTTCATTGCTACAATCAGACACTACTGATGTCCCTGCCGGGATTTCAAATAGGAGTGTCCACTCCTTAGGATATTTCTGAATCTTAGATAGTATATAAAACCTACAGGGTCTTTATGTATTTATTTATTTATTTAGCACATTTAAAACAACCAGAAGTTGAACAAATTGCTTTACATAGAATAAAAGCTAACAGTATGAAATAAAAGCCAGATAAGGAATTATTAAAAAGAAAAACAAAATGGAAACATTATACATATACCAACACACAAACATACTGTAAATAGCAGTATCAAAATATGTAAAATAAAAATACATACATAAGATGAACTCAGTAGTAAAAAATTAAACAGAAAGATTTAACCTTTCAAACTCAAAATAAGAGAATAAAAGTGTTTTTTTAGCAAAAACTTAAAAATATGAAGTGTTTGAGCCAACCTTATTACAAGGGGCAGACTGTTCCACAATTTAGGACTAGCCACCGCAAAAGCGCGATCGCCCCTCAATTTCAACCATGGGACAGTGAGCAATAGCTGATCTGAAGACCTCAGCTGCTTGGCTGACGAATATGGAACAATAAGATCAGCTAAGTACAGTGGAGCTGACCCATGAAGGGCTTTAAAAACAAATACTAAAATCTTAAAATTCTGCTAACTAACAGGTAGCCAATGAAGAGAGGTCAACACCGGAGATGTGCCATCCAGTGTTTTATATTATCTAAGCAGTTAAAAATCTTTTCACAGACTTCATTTCATACAATTGCAATGGGATGTAAATTCATCAGCGTAACAATGATACAGGATGTTATACTTTTTTAGTATAGAGTAGAACGGTAATATATATAAAAAGAAGAGGACTGGACCTTAAACAGACCCCTGAGGAACCCCACAGGTTACCGAAGCAGTAGGAGACATTGAACTATCCACATGTACAGAAAAAGTCCTGCCTTTGAGGTAATCCTCAAATCACTTAAGCACAGTACCAGCACCCCGAATACCAACCCACCGCTCAAGCCTGTTAATCAGAATGGCATGATCAATTGTGTCAAACGCAACGGTCAAAGCCAATAAAATTGGTCTTGGTTCTTTAGGACCTCTAAGATATTTTTCATGATTTCATTAAGATATATTTTTTTTCTGCTTCCACTATATATTCTTTTTTGTCCATTATCACCACTATTATTACCTTTTCAGTTGGTTTTATTACTAACGGTTGACTTTGTTGTAGTTGTCTCAAAGCCTTTCTCTGTGCAGTAGTTAAATAATCCATTTCATTCCAGTATTCCAATAAGAAAGATCTTGTTTTGTTTATCTGTAATTATTGTAGCTTGGACAATAGGTGGAATGTGATTCCTTTCAGTTCCCAATCAGATTGGGGAATTAAAGGTAATGGTTTTATGTCCCTACCTTCAGAATAGGCTGTTATTTAAAGTTTTTGATGATTATCCATTCAAAACTCATCAGTTCTATCTATATTTTAGGGGTTGGAATAAAGATAAGCCCTTTAGCCAATACCTGATATTGCTCTTGGCTGAGATGGAAATATTGTGATCGATTCATCACATTTTCATAAATTTTTGTTCTCTTTCCCTTACCTCTAATAACCTTGATATAGGCCGTTTTCAGTTTAAATATCTCAACTACTGATCTAGAAAATATTTTGCCATTGTTAGAACACAATGTCTCTCCTTTAACTTTTAACTCTGACTATTCTATCTTGGAAATAAACTTTATATTTTTTATCCAATATCCATTTATGAATTCTAGCATTAATAATTAATTATTAATTAAGTGGAAAATTATTTCTGCTCTAGAAAAAGTGTGTTTCGCAGCTCTAGACAAAGCCTGTAGTTGTCTTTTCACTGTCTGTGTTGACTTTGCCCCTTTATCAGTGATTCCAACTGAACAGTAACACTTTTACTTCAGCATTTGTTTCCAAATTCCTTAAAATTTCTGTACAGTGGCTATTTCTTGTCCATGGAAAACTATCAATCTGTATTGTAGGTTTATAGAATTTTTCTATGCATCTCAAATTGGAGCCTCCCAAGATTAACATTGGCTTGTTGACTGACACATTCTAGTTCCTTTTTTTGTGCTGTTCTGTTATGAACTATAAGATAAAAACATATTTATTTTGTTTAACTTCTGCTTCTTGCACTTTAAGTTTCAGAATAGGCTCTTGTACTTTATCAACATGGGGTTAGACTTTTTGTTCATTATCAGGTTCATTATTATTTTGTTCAACTTCTGGTTCTTGAATTTTGGGTTCATAATGTGTTCCTGTACATTATCAACATGGGATAAGACATCAGGTACCCTATTAGTTTGTTCCACCCTTATCTGCGTTAAGTAAGCCTTTTTGTTCTTCTAATATCTGTTTTTCAATTTGTTCTTTGATGTACACCCCAAGATTAGTGCTCTCTCATCCCAATGATCTATAATTTATTTACTTATTACTAGTTTGTGGTTGTTTGTTGTATTTTATTTATGGTACTTGGTCCATGTGGAGCAATGGTTAGCATTCATTAGCAGTTCCTAGGAATGAATATGTTGGGTAGAATATGGACATTTAAGCAGGTGAGAAGTTACAGATAACAGGTATAAAAATGGTTTGGACATTTCTTACTATCCCTGTTAAGAAAAGAACCTATGAAGTTAGTTGGTAATGTTTTAATTATATAATAGAACAACAGTACAAAAACTGTAATGTACTGTTGTCGTTGCACCCAACGCTGATGGGTCATTAAACTTGTCATTAAGCTGGTTAAAAATGTTATGCTAAGAGGACCTAAACTAACAATCGCTAAATCTAATTATGCTGAAGCTGACAGTTTACTTGGGAAGAGTCAGACTCAGGCAGCGGTCTAAAAATTGTAGGAAGCATTCATTCAATTGTTCACGTGATGAATGAAGAAATATTTTGTACATTTTTTTATATTACTTGTTTAATGGAGTTTTTTTTACAATAATGGAAGTTTTAAGGCACTGCCTTCTCTGTGTGTTTGTGAGTTTGCAGCATGTGTCCACAAGACAAGACCAGCCATTCTCATGTGCTCATATTAGAAATCCAGATTTACATTTGTTCTGAATATTCATTTTTTATAGCCAAGGCTGTTAATTATTTAACATTTACCCAAACTTCTTTTTAATTGAATTGAGGATTTGTAATTTTGTTTCATGCTTGAATTGCTTAGAATACACTTGGCTGTTTTACAAATTAATCAGTGGTTCCTGTCCGTTAGTTTTAATCTGCAGAGTTAAACAGTTTGTTCATGTAAAACTTGCTCCACATTTTTGATTTTATGGTTTTCTTTTAATTATTATTATTAAAAACTTGAAATTAAACTGTTTAACCTTATTAGCCTAAAATATTTTTCATTGAAGGAGCCATCATAGACATTAATTAAATGCTTTTGGTAAACTGTAAATTATTGATTTCGGCTAATTGCTGTTTTGATATTTAATATTTGAAAATTTATTCTGTTAAGGGAATTGTATAGGATAGAAAAAAAGACATTTGACTGTTAATTCTGAAACAGTAGCTGGCTCCTTCACAAAACAAGCCAGGTTTGCTATTTTGATAATCATAATAAAAAGTACAGTTTAGAGCCGTAAGTGATGTTGCAGCTGGGAAGGCAGCTCTAACAATTTGGTTTATGTGTGTGGGGATGGCAACCAAGCCATAAACAGTATAATTCTACCCCAAAATATGAGTAACGATGGCTTCAAATGAAAAGTTTCAACTACAGTGTGTTGTTAATATCAGCATGCAGAGGTTTTAATGCTGCATGCACAGTGGCTACCTCCTCTTTTTCATAGGTATTATATCATATCACTAGCTGTTCAACTTAATTGACTTAATGTACAGTATGTTACATGCGCAAAATAAATAAAAAAACACATCTGACACCTATGATCTCCTCATCGCACCCGAAAGATATGTATTTATATTGCATTATACAACATTGTGTGCTTCTGAGCTTATTAAGCTCTTGTGCAGTTTTACTGTGAAATTAAGTATGATTTATAGAACTAGAAATAATTTTGTAGCAAACAGCAACTCATAGAATAGTAATAATAATAATAATGAAATGTTATAGAAAGTGTAGAATGTTCCACAGTTGTAATGTGCAACTCTATTGCTGAGAGACAAATAAGGGTCAAGAAGTACACACATGCCCTCCTCCTCCTCCTTCCTGTGCAGGTCCTGTGAAGTGTCTGAAATACCACCATTTCAAAGGGCTTTTGTTACTCAAGTTAAAGTATGGATCTCATCACAAAGGGGTCATATTGACAATTTACTATTTGCCCTAGACAAAAATTGAATAGGACCTTTTTGGATCTACATAAAATGAGTATTCAGAAAAGGAGGAACAGATTTTTGCTATGATGAACCATTTAAGAATCACTGACTGGCAAATTTAAAAGTCTTGTCTTTTTTAACATACTTAAATATTTTAAAATGCCCAATACTTATTGTGGTTAACATAAACATCTGATATAGTTTTGTTACACAATAATTTCTAATTATTTTGATGTAAAAACCAGGTCTATATCACGTTGTGTTCTGAAGATATTGAGGTTTGTTGTGGATGGCTGGGGCCCCTTTGCCGGGCAAGGAACAAGTATGGACAGAGCATTACCTCCCCCGGAATGCTAATTGGCAACCCCCCTGGGTAGCGGCGGTGCCTCGCACTCCCGCAGGGCTTCATGGGAGATGGAGTTTGACACAGCCCAATTGGGATCCACTGCAGCTGTTCCTGAGCCCGTGTGGGCGGTTCTTCTGCCACACCCGGAAGTGCTGCTGGAAGTGGGGCAATGAGCACCTGAAGCACTTCCGGGTGCCTTATATAAAGGGCCAGCGGACAGTACTCGGTGAGCCAGAATCGGGAGGAGGGAGATGAAGCATGCCAAGGAGGAGTGGAGGAGAAAGAATAAAGAGAAAAGAAAGAAGAGAATTGTGTTGAGGTGTGCTGTTTGTGCTTGGACTGTGTTGTGCACTCGTGGGAATGGGGAAGACGTTCTACACAAGTGAAGAAACAAAAAATAAAAAGCACTTGTGTTTTATAAGTATGTGCTTCCCGTGTCTGTCTGTGTCAGGTTGGGTGGCTGTCATACACCCTAGTGGTTCTATCACAGGTTAAAACCTCCAATTGTCCTGTGAAAATGGTAACCTTTACTAAGGTTCTTTTAGTTTTTTTTATTACTCTTCCACAAAATCTCTAATTTTTTAGCATGTATTTTAATTCATGTAATCCTGGAAATAACTGAAACGTTTAGGTGCAGCGGTTTTCATGTAATGCTCAAACAGTAAGACCGAAATTCAATTTTATATATATAAGAAATAAAAACAACACATAAGATAAGATAGGGGAAGATACAACGGATTTTGAAGTATTCAGATCCCTTCACTTTTTTTTTGCACTCTGTTATGTTGCAGCATTATGCTAAACTCGTTTAAATTAGTTTTTCTCCCACATCAAGCAACGCTCAATACCCCGCAATGACAAAATTAAAACAAGAATTTAGAAATTGTTACAAATTTATTAAAATTAAAAAACTGAAATATCACATTGACAGTATTTTGACACTTTACTCAGTATATTTAGCAGCAATTACAGCCTGGAGTGTTCTTGAGAATGATGTGACAAGCTTTGCACACCTAGATTTGGGGATTTACTGCTACTCTTCTCTGCAAATCCTCTCAAACTCTGTCAGGCTCATTGGAAAGCATTGGTGAACAGCTATTTTCAGGTTTTTCCAGAAATGCTTGATTGGGTTCAATCCTAGGGTCTAGCTGGATAACACAAAAACATTCTTAGAGTTGCATCTAATTAACTTCTACTGTATATTGCTATTACTTTGTGTTTAGGGTCATTGTTCTGTTGTAAGGTGAACCTTCAGCCCAGTCTGAGGTCCAGGCAGCTCTGTAGCAGGTTTTCATTAAAGATATCTCTCTACTTTGCTCAGTACAGCTTTCCCTCAACACTGTCTAATCTCCCAGGTCCTGCTAATGAAAAATAACCTCACAGCATCATGCTGCCACCACTATACTTCACCAGTGGAATGGTATTGCAAAGGTGATGAGCAATGCCTGATTTTCTCCAGACAAGACTCTAATGTGGGTTTAATCGTACCAGAGAATCTTGTTTCTCACAGCCTGAAAGGTTCCTCTTTGCAAACTGGAAGTGGGCTTTCTTGTCTTTGTTGAGGTGAGGCTTTTGCCTGGACACTCTGTCATAAAGCCCAGAAGGATTCCCTTTCTCCCATCTCCACACATGTTTTCTGGAGCTCAGGCAGAGTGACCATTGAGTTTTTGGTTACCTCTCTTACCATGTTCCTTCTCCCATGATTGCTTGAGTGGCCAGCTCTAGGAAGAGTTGTAGTTGTTCCAAACTTCTTCCATTTAATATTCATGCAGACAACAGTGCTCCTGAGAACCATCAATGCTGCAGGAATTTTTTGTAGCCTTCTCCAAATTTGTACCTCGTCACAAACCTGTATCTAGGTTCTGCAGGCAACTCCTTCACCTAATGGCTTGGTTTTAACTCTGATAAATATAGTCAATTATGGAATCTTTTATGGATAAGTGTGTACCTGTCCTAATTATGTCCAATCAATTGAATTTAGCACAATTGGCCTCCAAACAAGGTGTAGAAACATCTCATTGACGATCAAGAGAATGGAATAAACGAATCAGATTTCAGGTATCATAGCAGAGGGTCTGAATACTTGTGTCAATGTGATATTTCATTTTCTTTTCCTTTCATGAATTTGCATAAATTTCTAAAACCTTGTTTTTATTTTGTTATTCTGGGGTATTGAATGTTGCTTGATGCGATGAAAAAATGAATTTAAATTATTTTAGCAAAAGGCTGCAACATAGCAAAATGTGAAAAAGTGAATAGTCTAGTTCTGAATCCACATTCTAAATAACTAAAGTGTAATTCCTTCCAAGCAATTTCAATTATGTACACTATTGACCTGTTGCTGCTATGTACAGGATATGTAGTGCTATTAATTTTGCATTATTTCAGCTGATAATTGTGACTTTTAGCAAGGTTATTTTACTTTTTATTTTTTCTAGATATTTATATATGGGAAATTTAAATTTTTTTTACCCTATATTCTAAGTTAGACTATACTGGAAGTAACTGTAAAATCTTTTAGAAACAGGTGCAGTGGTTTTTGAAGGATATCCTAACAGGCTGAGAAATTATATTTTATATTTAAAGATTCTTAAAATCCACTGTCACGCATACATATCAGGTGCTCAACTTCTAGGTTCGCCTAAAGTAAGTAGTACCACCCCATGGCAAGAGAGGGCACTTTCACTAACAGTCTTGTCTCCTTTTTCCCTCACAGCCTCGAGAAACTGTCCCTTGAGGTCACTGAAGCAAAGGAACCCGCTTCCTGTCTGGTCCATATAAAAGGAAAATACTCCTGGAAAGCAGCGCCTCAGTCAGATGTTGGCATTGCTTCTGAACTGACCTAAACCAGAAAAGCTTGTTCCAGTTCCAGGGAAGACAACTATATTTGTTAGGAAGGAGCATCGAGGCACATAATTTTTGTTTTTTTACTTTTTTGTTCTAATTAAATGGGGTTTTGTCCAGTTGGCACCCCAAGCTTTTGGCTTAGTCCTGCATCTTCATTTTCCCCGCTATACCACTTAATCAAAATCAGGTTCTTGACTTTCCAAGTAACACTGGCTGCAAGACCAGATACAGCCCTGGACAGTCCATAACTGAGGTCAATTTGGAATTGCCAATTAACTTCCATCTGTTTAGGGAGGTGGGAGGAAAGCCCATGTAGAAATGGGGAGAACATGTAAACTCCATGCACACATATGTCTTGGTACAGGTTTTTGAAACCAGGATGCTGGAACCATGAAGCAGAAGCACTAACCAACACTCTACCCTCATTTAAATCAAAGCTTGGCCAGTGTGTTTATTAGCTTTGCAAATTATCGCAGAATGGATTTTTCCTGTGTGTATCCTCATTTTCTTCCCATATCATGAAGGTGTTCTTGATAGAATGTTGATGGTGAAGTGGCTCAGTATAAGTGAACTGAAGTGGAAAAAGTGCAGTGGATATGCAACCCTTTCTTCCAACCCCAAACCAGACCCACCCTTACCCCCACCTATACAAGTCAATGAAAACGGACACATTTGACAATGTATTATGTAAACAGCATATACTGTGTCTTTCCTTTAAACCAAACTATATTTGTCCTTTTGTGTCTTTAAGTAACTGTGTGAAAGATTTACAAGACTGGGTGATTGATAACTACTTGTCTTTGAATACAGAATAAAAAGAGCTATTATTAATTAGTGGGAATGCTGTAGATGGAAAGAAAGCACTGTCACTTTTTAACTTAGTAAGCCTAAACATTAGCTTTACTGAATCAACATGTAATTTATGTGTTATGTTTGACAGCTGTCTTTCTTTTACCGCTACATTAAAACACAAAAATGTACATTTTCCATCATGAACAACAAAATTAGAAAAAATATAATATATTCTAAGCATGCATGGAAAAGACAAATTTAATCTGTGCATTTACAGTATTTCTAGTAGAACTGACTACTGCAGTACATAACCTACTGGCTGCTTAAATTGTCCTATTTCTACTTTTTGGCAAGCTCAAAATGCTGTAGCAATAGTCATTAATAGGACTACACAGTACAGATATCCCCAGGATCAGTATTTTTCAATTCACAGTTATTTTTCACAATCTTGCTATATATGAATTTTCCACAGGAAACTGTGTTGTTAAGTGAAACATTGTGTATGTTTTTGAAATACAGTGCCTCTTATTACAGTTTAAAATGGGGTCTAACATAAAACAAAAAAGGCTAAATCTTACTAAATACATCCAAGTTGAAATGGCAATGATGTTTGTGATGGTCCAGGTTGGCTCCAGCTGCCACAGCATCCTTGAATCCGGAACTATCGATAGTCATAACTGAGATGGACAGTACAATGAGTACTCAACACGGGCATAGGATGGTACAAAAATGCGTGTTTTATTAACAATTCATGTGCCGACAGTACTGTTCTCATCCATAAATAAATAAATGAATAATTCAATAAACAATCCCAAAAAAACAGGTGATAAGTCAAAGTTAAAATCCGTGAATAAATAACAATATACAGTAATCCCTCGCTATATCGCGCTTCGCCTTTCGTGGCTTCACTCCATCGCGGATTTTATATGTAAGCATATTTAAATATATATCGCGGATTTTTTGCTGGTTCGCGGATTTCTGCGGACAATGGTTCTTTTAATTTCTGGTACATGCTTCCTCAGTTGGTTTGCCCAGTTGATTTCATACAAGGGACGCTATTGGAAGATGGCTGAGAAGCTACCCAACTTACTTTTCTCTCTCTCTTGAGCTGACTTTCTCTGATCCTGACGTAGGGGGATTGAGCAGGGGGGCTGTTTGCACACCTAGATGAAACGGACGCTTGTCTAAAAATGCTGAAAGATTATCTTCACGTTGCTACCTTCTGTGCAGCTGCTTCCTGAAGCGACATGCTGCACGGTGCTTCGCATACTTAAAAGCTCGAAGGGCACGTATTCATTTTTGATTGAAAAACAAACTCTGTCTCTCTCTCTCTCTCTCTCTTTCTCTGCTCCTGACAGAGGGGGTGTGAGCTGCCGCCTTCAACAGCTTTGTGCCGCGGTGCTTCGCATACTTAAAAGCCAAACAGCCCTATTGATTTGTTTGCTTTTCTCTATCTCTCTGACATGCTCTGCTCCTGACGCGCACTCCTTTGAAGAGGAAGATATGTTTGCATTCTTTTAATTATGAGACGGAACTGTCATCTCTGTCTTGTCATGGAGCACAGTTTAAACTTTTGAAAAAGAGACAAATGTTTGTTTGCAGTGTTTGAATAACGTTCCTGTCTCTCTACAACCGCCTGTGTTTCTGCGCAAATCTGTGACCCAAGCATGACAATATAAAAATAACCATATAAACATATGGTTTCTACTTCGCGGATTTTCTTATTTCGCGGGTGGCTCTGGAACGCAACCCCCCACAATGGAGGAGGGATTACTGTACAGTAATATCCGTGAAAAAAAAAGAAAATCTCACAGGAAGAATTTGAACAGTAAAACAACAGTGAGCCTGGGTGCTGTCATTCTAAAACTGAAGTCTCCACAGATCACTGGTATTCGTCTCAGATGGTGACCAGCAGATGCAGTCAGTCTTTCAAAATCCAGGCTTGGGCTCATGCCACCAGTCCTTGTAGATTGTCTACTTCAATCCTGTCTACTTCAGCACTGGCTATGTTAAGATTCTGCCTTTACTTTTTACTTTTGTTTTCTTTCTTTTAACCTCCCATCTTCCTTTTCATTCTCTTTCTTTGTTGCCCTTCCCTTTTTCCTACTGAAGCTTCTTTGATACCATTAGGATGCAGGTGCACTGGTGCTGATTACAGATCCCAGAGTGCTAACAATACAATCAACTGAACTGCGCATGTATGGATGATCAGTCGATTACCCTGCCAACACTCTGGAGCTTCCTTACAATGTGCACCAACACCCCTCCTAAGCCTGAGAGCTCCTTCATTTATGTACAGTATTTAATTTAAACTGCATAACGCAACAGAATTTAATCTCTTTACCACAATTTTGATTTCACAAAGTTTCTGAGATATGTTTAAGACAACAAAAGAAAACTTTTTGTAAATCATAGCAAGATTCATGCCAGCATTTTTTGAGGCAAGAATGTTTCTGTTTATTTGTCTGTTCACATCAGTCATCATGATTGGAGTTTAAATGCAAATAAGAAAGTAAAAGAACACAAACCGTGCCGGTATCTAAAGCTGGTTAATCCAACATTCTCGTTTTACTGAAATATGTAAAAAAATGCATGTATCTGGGCTATAAAAATAAAATTTAAAAATCTAGTGTTTACATGTTTCCAAACATTATCAATGTCATTCAACTGCAGCTGAAAGTGAAAGAAGTTGAAAAATACAGTATTAGCTTCATGTGTTTAGCGTTCTGGGTTTGAATATCATGTCCTGTCATTGGCCAGGCCGAGTTTGCCAAATTCTTCCTGATTGAATGTTAAGATTCCTCCCACACACCCAAAAACATGCAGGTCAGGTAAATTAAATACACAGCACTTAATATACCAATCAGAGTACTGGAACATAGTAAAATTAAAAAAATGAATAAAGAAATACAAAATGACGGCAGATGTTAAACCACTGAACTTTACAAGTCTGGGAACTGACAATCATTCAGTCACTCATGGATATGGCAGTATCCAGAAAACTGTGACATTTTACGCTTTTTTACCAAACAGTGATTTTTATTCAGGTTTTCTTATTATATACAGTACATTTGAATTTTTTTTAAAGCACATGCATTCAAATGTATATACTGTACACACAGCATGAAAAAATGTTTTTATGAATTTGTGTTGAGGGACAAACATGACTGGACAGAGGCCTGGTCACTATAGAACTTCTTTAAAAATGGCAAAGTATCTTAAAATATTTATTTTCCTTAAATATGACATGCATATACTGTTCCCTTTAAACCATGAGCGGCCTAATACAGGGCAGAGTGATCATTTAAAAATCATTTACTACATTATACAGGTGAACTGTGCCATTCACTGACACAAACAATACCTTGTTTGCAAGCGACAGGTGTTGAATTCACACTCCAAGTAATCAAATTGTTACCATATTTACAGTTGACTATTAATCTGGTATGTAATCATATGTGAGGTGTTTCATAAATTGTCACAAAAAGTATTTTAAAAAATCATAGTAATTATTCTGTATAATGAATACCCAAGTGTTATGCATCAATCAGAATGTCCCAACCTATAGATTTTAACCAATGCAATGAGCCCTCCTAGTAACATAGCAAACGCGACCTATAGGCTGAAAATCAGAAACAGCGTTATACCACTCTTATGATTTTTCATGTGCTTTAACTTATTCCTTCACAAAACAACAACTACAAGAGAAAAATCAGTGCTTACAGTAGAGTAGATTCACCTGATTAAAACAAGTCCAAGCACATTACTGTATGATACATCATTCATGAGATATCCTGAAAATAAGAGAAGGTGCAAGGCCACCTTTGGCAATTACCTCCTCATATTTCCGGGTCATTAGCCCTGACTCAATAGGTCACACACTCGCCAACTCATACTATTGTATGACAGCGACTGTGACGTCTCCATCCATATATGGACATAACGAGTGTGACAAAAGGTGCTGTACCAGCACTCAACCCGACACAGACAGATGCAGGAGGAACACTGGTAAAACAAATAAATGTTTTATTTTTCTTTTCTTCGCCAATGGGCAACGCCTTCCCCGTTTCCACAGGTACAACACAGTTCCAATAAGCACAATCTCCACAATACTTCTTCTCTTCCTCTTTTCTCCACCACTCCTCTTGGGCAAGTTTCATCCACTACCACCTGACTCTGGCTCCCAGAGTGGTGGCTGTTGTCTCCTTTTATAGCTCACCCGGAAGTGCTCCTAGGTGTTTGATGACCTATTTCTGGCTACACTTCTGTGTATGGTGGAAGAGCTGCCCACACGGGCTCAGGAACAACTACAGCGCCCCCTGGTGTCGCCCTCAGATCCCAACAGGGTTGTAGAGAACCAATGGAGCCCTGCAGGAATACGAGGCACCACTGCCACCCAGGGGGGCTGCCATCTAGCGTCCCGGGGGAGGTACTGTTCAGTCCATACTTGTTCCCCCAGACCATCAATAGAAGAGGTGTCCCGGCCAGGGTCCGCCACACGAGACATAGGTGACGATGTGCATAATGAACTATAAGTCTATAAAAGATGCATGGCGCATCAGCAGACAGAGTAGCAGAGCATCAAAAAGCATCAATTTAACTTATTTTCTTCAAGTTGACCAAAATGCACTTTGACTGAGGTTTTGGAGGCTATCCAAAGACAACTATAAAGACCTGTCTGACACAGACAGCAGTTCAGTAAACTTGCCAAACTATTATTCCGTGTAAAATGTATTTAGTTTAATTTTGATATGCATTGATTGCTGTGTAATGTTATATTGGCAATAACATCATCAAGCAGCCATAATATACATTTTATAATGCATAATATGCATATACAGGTGCTGGTCATAAAATTAGAATATCATGACAAAGTTGATTTATTTCAGTAATTCCATTCAAAAAGTGAAACTTGTATATTAGATTCATTCATTACACACAGACCGATGTATTTCAAATGTTTATTTCTTTTAATGTTGATGATTATAACTGACAACTAATGAAAGTCCCAAATTCAGTATCTCAGAAAATTAGAATATCAATTAAGACCAATGCAAAAAAAGGATTTTTAGAAATGTTGGCCAACTGAAAGGTATGAACATGAAAAGTATGAGCATGTACAGCACTCAATATTTAGTTGGGGCTCCTTTGGCCTGGATTACTGCAGCAATGCGGCGTGGCATGGAGTCGATCAGTCTGTGGCACTGCTCAGGTGTTATGAGAGCCCATGTTGCTCTGATAGTGGCCTTTAGCTCTTCTGAATTGTTGGGTCTGGCGTATTGCATTTTCCTCTTCACAATACCACATAGATGGGGTTAAGGTCAGGCGAGTTTGCTGGCCAATCAACAACAGGGATACCATGGTCCTTAAACCAGGTACTGGTAGCTTTGGTACTGTGTGCAGGTGCCAGGTCCTGTTGGAAAATGAAATCTGCATCTCCATAAAGTTTGTCAGCAGCAGGAAGCATGAAGTGCTCTAAAACTTCCTGGTAGACAGCTGCGTTGACCTTGGACCTCAGAAAACACAATGAACCAACACCAGCAGATGACATGGCACCCCAAACCATCACTGACTGTGAAAACTTTACACTGGACCTCACGCAACGTGGATTCGGTGCCTCTCCTCTCTTCCTCCAGACTGTGGGACCTTGATTTCCAAAGGAAATGCAAAATTTACTTTCATCAGAAAGCAGTAGTCCAGTCCTTTTTGTCTTTAGCCCAGGCGAGACGCTTCTGATGCTGTCTCTTGTTCAAGAGAGGCTTGACACAAGGAATGCGACAGCTGAAACCCATGTCTTGCATACGTCTGTGCGTGGTGGTTCTTGAAGCACTGACTCCAGCTGCAGTCCACTCTTTGTGAATCTCCCCCACATTTTTGAATGGGTTTTGTTTCACAATCCTCTCCTGGGTGCAGTTATCCCTGTTTCTTGTACACTTTTTTCTACCACATCTTGTCCTTCCATTCGCCTCTCTATTAATGTGCTTGGACACAGAGCCTTGTGAACAGCCAGCCTCTTTAGCAATGACCTTTTGTGTCTTGCCCTCCTTGTGCAAGGTGTCAATGGTCGTCTTTTGGACAACTGTCAATTCAGCAGTCTTCCCCATGATTGTGTAGCCTACAGAACTAGACTGAGAGACCATTTAAAGGCTTTTGCAGGTGTTTTGAGTTAATTAGCTGATTAGAGTGTGGCACCAGGTGTCTTCGATATTGAACCTTTTCACAATATTCTAATTTTCCGAGATACTGAATTTGGGACCTTCATTAGTTGTCAGTTATAATCATCAACATTAAAAGAAATAAACATTTGAAATACATCAGTCTGTGTGTAATGAATGAATCTAATATACAAGTTTCACTTTTTGAATGGAATTACTGAAATAAATCAACTTTGTCATGATATTCTAATTTTACGACCAGCACCTGTATTATACCTGTATATATTGTGCATGTACTGTATATTGCAATCCATATCTCTTCATCTCTGTTTATTAGTGTTGCATGAAATTGTCTGCATAAAGCCATTTGTATTTTTTACATAAAACTCTTTTGTGTTTATATGTATGTGTGTGTGTATAGTTGTTACTGTGCTGTTTTAATGTCACTGTCCTTTTACAGCTTAATGTGTTTTAAAAATATGTTTATAAAATTGGTGGCTGTACCGAGACCAGTTTGATAAGGAGTGTGTCCACTATCATAAAAACTACTCTGGTTTATTGCACTAAGTGTGATGTTGCCCTCTGCTTTGTTTGAAATACAAACTGTTTTAGGGACTGGCACAAACATCACTAAGGACAAAAAATACACTATTTCAAGCAGTAAATACTTTCATGTAAATGTGTAGGAGGGATAGGGAGGTACTTGGGTGTAAGCATGTTTTAGGGGATGGGATTCAGAGTTTTTTTAGGGTTCACTGTTTTATGTGCAATGAACTTTTTCTGAACCTGGATCTCCATTTGTTGAGGTTTTGGATAGGCAAGGAGGAGCCATGGTGCCAAATGTTGTAACTATTTATTTCTTTGTTTTATCAACATGAACCTTTAGACAGGTACAGTTAACATGTCTGGTAACATCTCAGAGGTGAAAAAAATGCTGGCATTTTGTATGTGAGATATACTGTATCAAACAAATAATTTAAAATAAGTTAATTGTTTAATAATAAGTTTAGCAGCAGTTTCTAAGTAAAGGAATACATTTATTATTTTTTCAATTTGACACAAACTCTGATTCTATCATGTTTGAGAAGTTATCTGTCAGGTTTTGGTGAAAAATTGACTGTCCTGCCTTTCTTTTTGAATAAGGCTTTATTTTGGGGTACCCAGACAATGCTCAGTTGGTTTGAAATAGACTTTTCACATTTGGTGCCATTAACTACTGTATAAGAAACATGCACGGTATTTTTAAAAATGTTTAAGAGCACAATTTCCATTGAAAAATTAGACGTGAAAAATGTGTAACATATTTATTCTTTAAGTCTTTACATTGGCTTCCAGTTAAGTATACTACTAATTCCAAAAGGCTTTTCCTTTTACAGTATTTAAAGGCTTTACATAGTTTGTACACTAATTATTTATTTGCACTTGTCTAAACAATAGTTACTGTAACATATGATATGATCCTAAGATGCTGGGCTACTAAAGATTCCAAGAAATAATAAGCAACTGTGGGAAGTCTATCTTTCAGCTATCAAATGATCTCCCTTCTTGAATAAGACAAGCCCCATTTGTCTTAGCACTTAAGTGTTGTCTGAAGACTGATTACTTTAGTCTAGTATACCCTTACTAGAGCTGCTGAGTCATGTTGAAAATCGGTTTGTTTGTTACACTTGTAGTTGTATGGGAATAACAATCATTTGTATAGTCACTGACCCTTCTCTATTCATTTGGTGTCTGGTATTTAGAGGCCAGTTCAGTATTGCTAAACTGATACTCTTGCCCCTGAAAGGTGAAAAAAGAGATATCTTAGAACTCAATCATGACAAAATTCCATCTTTTTATCAGACAGCACAACATGTACTTATAACATTGTGCATTACTCAGGAGAAATTAGTGGCCTCTTAGCCTTGATCATCAGCCTTGTGACTTTGCATCTTTTACTTTGTCAGTTAAAACTAACTGTGGATCACCAAGTGGTTTATTTTCTCCTGGACTGCTGTTAAAAGGAGTTTTTATATTATTTTTCTCTATTGTTGACTGGACATATGTCAGTTATGAAGTTAACAGACTTACATAGTTGTGATTTGTATGTTAATGAGATTAATATCACTTTGTTTAACTCTGTTTTGTATCTGATTTGTGAGCTGATGTATGTAAATGATATATGGTTTAATTATTTTTGTCATTGTGTTATAGCTAGAAACGTGTATAAGCGCACTAAGTATGACAAAAATAAACTAAATTGAAGTGCACTCAAGTTAGTACTGTTGCCACACAGTTTCAGGGACCTGGCCTTGAGTCCCAGCGTGGTCACTAGTTTGCTCTCCGTTTCTGCCTGGGTTTAGTTTTGTTTACACCAGCATTCCAGTCCTATGGTAAAGACATGTATCTTAATTTTAAGGATACAATCGGTATTTTTCAAGTCCAAGTTTTTTCTTCACAGTTATGTTATACATTATTTTGTCATATAAAATTGTGTTCGAAAGTGAAGCATTTTTATATTTATAAGCGTGTTTTAAATTTATAAAAAAAATACCTAAACTGTTCTTTTTTAAAATGAATGTGAATAGGGCCAGGGTCCAAAAACGAAAACTCAACACTTAAAAGTTTATTTGCAAAAGAAAGTAAAAAGTTCCAATTTAAGAAAACATAGCTTCTGCATTTCTGAGGCATGCTACTGATAACAAAAGTAAACTGGAAGTAATACATTTTACTTTTTTTTTGAGGTATCGGTATCATTTTCTTTTCACTTGTCTGCTTGCTGTCGCCTTTGTTTGTGGAGTTTTAACATTTGCCACAGCCCACCTTCACTTCCCCAGATTTCTGTAGCTTCAGGCTGTATATTATTCTACTTTTATGAGTACACAGGGACATGCCCACTTAAATCATATTATTTTCTTATGCCATGTACACTCAAATCACATGATGATACTTTTTGACTAGTACAGTCTGTGCCGCTATTTTACATGGAGCAACATTCATGCCAAATGGCAGAGTAGTGCGTGTTCAGGAAGGGTGCACTTAAGAGTTTCATTGGTCTTTGTAGACATAGCAATACATTTGTGCTATACTGGTTACAATGCACTGCATTTTGTATAAGTCTTAGATTTTTGAAAGAGCCAAGTACACATGCACATCGATACTAATTTCATAGTGCCAATCAATATTCAGCTTTGTTCTCTTTCTTTGGTGTGTCTCGTGGATGCATGATAAAAAATATTGAAAAATAAAAAGGCAGATTAATAGAGCAAAACCATAATGAAACCATGATTAATATGCCACAAACAACTTCATCAAATTTTATAGCGCACGTGATCATATGACATTTTTTCAGTGATTGTTGTCCAGTTGTCTACAGAACAGAGACAGCTATTCAAATCTAGATGCCAGCATTCAATAGTCAATTGTGACAGTGCTTGGACATGACTTCTTGAAGTAAAACTTTGCTCTGGAACTGAAAGGTGAGGTGAATGAAGCACACAACCAATCTCTTTTTAAAATGGAATATTTAAAAATGCTTTTCCTTTTGCTTTTCGCCTTCCTAAAATGACATGGATAAGCTGTTTTACATTATGTGTACAATCTCATTACAGGGATCAGTACTTAATAATACTATTGGCTTGAAAAACAGACATATTCAGAAAGTTCTTAGCCTTTTATTTTCTCATTTGGACCCCGGTCCTCTCACATCGATTTTAAAATGTAAGAACAGGCTGGGTTATTTTTTTAATTTATAAAAAATGTTTCACTTTACAGCACAATTTCATGTGGAAAATTAATATCTACCATGGTAATGAAGAAACAACATTGACTTGAAAAATACCAAACTTTAATAGTAGATGCCAAGATCACTCTGGGTGATTACAAATGTTAGCTCTGCACTTGACTGGCAACTTTTTTGGGCAGATTTGTGTTGTTATATACAATAAGGAGGAGGAGGAGGTTAGGAGCAGGCGCTGATACAGCGTTTTGCCACACCCACCACATGACAAACCAACTCAGGATCCCAGATTAGGACTCGAGTACAGCCATGCAACGGGTGACACCTCAGCACCATACTAGTTCAGATGAAGAGGAACAGTATGAAGCTTTTTTCATGGTAGCTGGAGTGCCAATTCTGCCACCAACCCCCATGTTTTTCCCTGCGGGCTGGAGGGCCTACATGCAGGGATGGATGCAGATTAATGTCATACCCAGGATGGAGCAAGGGCCCAACAGAGCATAGTCCCTTTTGGCATTTATGGGATTCGAACTGTCAACCTTCCGATTGCCAGTGCAGATAAGTAATAATTATAAGTTCTTCTAGGCTATAGCTTTCTTGTTTTTCCTGTAAAAAACTGATTGTTAGGTAGTCAAATTTACAAACCTCTGAGATGTATAGATGGGACTAAAGTGACTTACACAGAAAGGTATCCTAATAGAGTCACTTACCCACTCGTTGTAAACTTATAGATTTTTTCATTTTTGGTGCAGAATACGGTTCAACTTTGTTATTGAATGAATTAAAGTTGCAAATTTATACAATGTTATGTAATCAAAACTAGATAAACTTAACAGCTGTAGATGTAAGAGCAATGTTAATTCACTGACTGAATAAATTATTATTCAATTGGAAATAATTTTTAACTTGAACTCGAACTTAACATCTGCAATACATTGTAGCATAAGTTGTACAACTGGATTTTCAGTTTTTTGGCCTTTTATACAGTTCAGTGGTCATCCTTGTAGACCTACCGTATTCCCTTTTTATTGGTTTAACTCGTACATAGGCTGGGGAATAGAAAGAGCATAAATATTACACCATAAACATTTGCTGCCTTGTTATGTCCCCTTTAATATAAAATGCTCTTAGGTCAATGAAACTGTTGAACAATATTTTTATAAATTTTTTTAGTTATTAATAGATACTGGATATTTTGTCTATTGGTAGGGCAACTGTAATGAAAAAAAAATACTTTATTTGGGTATGGGCACCTAAAACCTCCAATAAATTTACTGTACGTTTTCAGCCCTTAACGGTCGAGATTTTTTTCAATTCTCATTATAGACATCCATGAAACGTAGTTTTGGATTGTTTAATCCTAAACCTGGCTCCTCTGCACAACAATGCCACAGTAGTTTCTCTCTGTTCATTTCATGGAGAGCCTAAAGTAACTTCAGTCCTCATTAACTGTAAGTGGTATGTTAGCACTCTGATGATCAATCAAAGCTGATAGTGAATAGGTTTGTTAAACAGAAATTCTGCTTGTGAGATCTTCCACACAAAATGTGGATGAAGCAGCTATTTGTTTCTGTTAAAGTTCCTGTGACAATTGTGGCCTCAGCACTACGGGAAACTCATGCACTGTTTCAAAAATTTAACTCCATGTAGTTTACTGCGCAATTTAATATCCAATTAAAACTACCCACCAACTATATGATTATCCCAACATTTCTTTTACAGAATTATTCTTATTCTTATTCCTATTGTCTTTTTAAGATTTCCTTTTTGAAGAGTAAAATCAATCTTGCCATACATCATTTTCTTTCAGTACAAGATATATCAAGATTGTTATTATCCCTCCATCCATATTGCAAACTTGCTTTACTCTGAGCAGGGTCATGAGAAAGCCGGAGCTTAGGGTGCAAAACTGAAACAACCCCTGGACAGGGCACCAATCCAGCATAGGATGAAAAGACACACTCAGACACACACATGGGCTGATCTAGCATCACTAATCCACTTAACCAGCATGTCATTGGACTGTAGAAGGAAAACGGAGCTCCCTGTGGAAACTCCTGCGGACACCAGAAGAACATGCATACTCCATGCACAGAGATCTTGGGAAGTGAACCCTAGCCTCCAGGTTCTAAGACAGCAACTCTACCACTATGCCACCATTGCTTTTTGTCATATTTTTACAATTTTTCTTACTGAATTGTAATTTCCTACCATATATATGTGAAAAATGTACAGATATCTATGGCAACGCATACCCAAACATAGCCATGTACACACTGGCAAATGTCATGGTGTGGTGACACTTTAAGATAACATTGTTGTGGTACAATAAACCAAACAGTGTTTATCTAGGAGCTCTGCCTCTTTTGCTAGAAATCTCTGAGAGCAGAAAACTTTGTCAGCCCATCTCCACACAAAGCCCAGGAAATACTTTCTCACTGACTATTAGAGCATAATAGTCAAAGCATAAGCAAAAAAAAAAAAAACAATTTGGTATTAAAAGAAAAAAGTAGTAACAAAATATATGAGGTGAGACACATAGATAACCGGACTGGGCTTGGGGCTTTCCTTGAAAACCATCTGAAAACTATATCCTCTCCTACACGCCCTCTCAAACCACAGACTGACTAGGTATATCCTGTGAACAGCCCAGTCAGTATCTGCACAACAATTGCTACATGAGTTGCGGCGATAATGTCGGGTGAACCTCAAATTTCTCTTCTTCGTAAAGCAGTTTTTAAGTGACAAAAACATTCCTGTCCTCAATCATCCTCCCTATTCGCCTGATTTAGCTCCCTGTGATTTTTACTTGTCCCCGAAAATCAAAAGTGACCTGAAGGGAACACACTGAAGTGAAGACAAAAACGGCAAGCATGTTGAAGAGCCTCAAGCAAAAAGACTTCCTGCACTGTTTCAATCAACGGAATATATGAATGGAGCAGTGCAGAGATCGGGAGCGGGAGTATATAGAAGGTGACAATGTTTAGAATGCTGTAATTCATCAATAAATATTTTTTTTTTACCAATCTGGTTATTTTTATGTCTCATCTTGTACCATTGTCATGCATGGGCATCAGAGGACTCGTCCAAGGGCCAGGGAGAGGTATACAATAACCCGCCGAGACAAGAGGGGGGGGGCTCTGAGAAGCCACCCAGTAAGGGCATTTAATCCTGCCCTTTCTGGAAGTTTTGCTATAAAAGAAGCATTGACAAAGAAAAAAAACATCTTTTGCCAGAAGACCCGAACGAGCTGCACGGCAGAGCACGTGACTCTCAAAAGTCCTTCAAGAAGGAGGAATCCCTGATTGGGAATAGCACATTGGCACAGTTTTTCATTATTTTTTCATTTTGTTTGTTTCGTCTTGCGACGAATAAAAGAGACAACCCAGCTGTTGTTGATGCTGCGAGGAATGAATACAGGCTCTCATGTCCCTGAATTGGATAACAGGCATGAAAATGGACATATGAATAAATAGTTTGTTAAAATGAGTGAGTACACAAAGAAGATAACAATCACAGCTATCATCTTACATTTTATAAATGTAAAAGTATTTACCTGTTCCTTGTACCCCTGATAGCCAGTTTAACTGTGAAATTTTGTTCTATAGACTGGTGTTCCATACAATGATGAAGTCCATCATTTTGCAAATGTAGCTGGTCCTGACTGCGAAGTGCCATTTTCATTAAGTTATCATGGTTTACAACATTGAACACTGCTGCTGGTGCTTTGTGTTTATTCCTAAATGGGACAGAGAACACTGTTTGCATTGTAATGTTTTCCAGCCCATTAAACCTCCTTTCTTTGTTTGAAGGGAATTATACCATTAGTAGCTTAGACAGGAAGCAAGAGGGAGAAAGCAGATGTGGCCCTACAGGAATCTTGATTCAAATCCCATTAATATTATTTTGATAGCATAAATAACACTGTTTCCAAAGTTTTCTTGTTTCATGTGTCTTAGTAAGATGCTTTGATAATGTAGAAGTAAAAGAGTCCAGTATTATAAAGAACATGAAACGGATAATTAAGCTTTGGTGATATAAATAGAATACTGAGGTCAGGACAGATATAATTATCAGTAATTAAGAAATTAAGATGTCTTAAACAAATGCAAATTACTACCTTAAAGGCATGAACCGCCACCAGGAATAAACATTAAAACTGGGAACTTTAAATTACAGATAATACTACTAGATGTAATGTGAGAAGTTTATTACACTAAATAGATCATGTTATAGAAATTAGAGTCACTGCGCTTTTAGAAAACCTTAATGTTTTATATTATTAGACTACACTGAAGACAATAAAGATTACTCAGATCGGTAGACTTGTTAATTTTTTAACTTTGAAAGTGCATTCAGTTTAGTTTTGGTAAAAGTACTTATTCACTTTTACAACATAAAATGTATTCCATATGTGAATATAATGCTATGACACATTATATAATCCAAACTTGTGTAACAACTGACTGCTTAGAGTTATTATTAAAAAGGCAGAATAGTGAGTGTGTATGTGGGTCTTCAGGCCTTCCCAGTCATACACCATCACTTTTCTAATAACCACACTCATAGATAAAAAAGCACATTAGTCAATAAAAATGGGCTAGTCCAAAGACAAAGAAAGTAAAAATTTGAATGTGTATACCCCTGGGCTATTTCAATTAATTGATATGCCTAAATGGCATTCTTATATACAACTACATTCATTTTCAGGTTTAAATTTGCAAGTTCTCGTAACAATACCCATTGAGGTTGCAGCATAAAAGCCACAGGCCCTGAAAAAATTTAATGTGAAAATGTTAATAACTTAACTTTCAAACAGTCAAGAAAACAGAACCAGATTATATTTAAGGGCACATGTGTCACCTGAACATGGGAAGCAATCATCTAGTATAAAGATACAATATAAAAATAGCATAAGTACCAGGTAGACACATAATGATTTATAAAATGAGTAGAAACTCATTTTTTTCAACTGCTTAATCCAGCAGTTCAGGGTTCTGGGAGGAGGGGACCTATTTCAGCAGCATTGACTGTAACCTTGGACAAGGACAGGGTACTGAGGAAGTAACCCCCCGAGGAAGACAGGAATAGTTCAATCAATCAGTCTTTATTCAGTCACAGATGAGTACGTGGATTCCACGTTGCAAGGCAGAAGTGCAAAGTCCCTCTGTGTCATTTGACTTTTAATAATATTCCTCCCTCCCCCTTCCCCTTACTTATCAATAAGCACAATATGTTTATCTAAGCATTTCATTGCGTGCATCGGCTAACCATTTCTATTTTGTGTACATTACAAAAGGGGCCCTAAAGAAGGAAAAGTCATCTTTCCTGTGTCTAACAGATGAATTCTATAAAAAGAAAAAAATATCTTTGGTCAGCTTACTGCACCCTGTCTTATGACAGACACCTGTATGAATAACCTGCCATTACAGAAAAAACAGCTTTTAACCTTTAGTAGCTTGCAAGCAGTTAAATTTTCTTTCACAGTACAATTCCATTACAGAGTCATCTCACACTTACACTGTTCTATTTAACAATCACCAATTAACTTCTGACTATGGGAAGAAAATCAGAATACCTGGAGACAACCCTATGCAGAATATGGAACCACATGTTGACTCCACAGCCACATACGTCAAATACAGAACACTAGCTCTGTGACACAGCAACATAAGGCACCTGTCAATTTCAGATCCAAATTATGAAGCCAAGGTTTCAGTTGTTATAACAGAACATAATCTGATATTTCAACAATAAACAAAATTCTACATGTATACAGTAGATCGTATGTTAACAATAATTCCATAAGTACGAAAACCAGGGATCGATTTACATTCCTTATGATTAAGAATTAGTTATTTTCCCTCATCTTCTACCTTAAAGTACCTGGTGGATATACTTTTCATAAGTCATCAAAAACTAATTCTACATTCTTAATTGTTTTCTCCATATTATTCCAGATTGATTGCTCTACACCAAGCTCTGATGTCAAAGTTAAGTTATCCATGCTTCAACTTCCTGATGTCGCCTGGCTGCTGCATTAGATATCCCAATATCACTGACGAGTCAACTTTTGCTTTCTCTAGATGTGAGTTAACTTTGTGGGTGTGAGGGATGGACTGGCAGATTCTGTGATCTGCAGGAACTCTGTTACATGTGCTCAATGCAGCACAACTTGCACTGATGGAATACAAGTTAGGTATGTCACCAGGAAAGGGAATGTTAGACTCTGATTGTGTGATGTTCAGACCTGGGGTAAATCTGGTGTATTTGCTATGATCAGATCAGTTCAGTTGTGGATCATCATGGAATGAACTATTGCTATTGTAAGGTGATTTCTTAAGTTTGGATTTTCAGTTCTGTTAGCACTCCCTCTGAAGTTTGGAGAGAGAGAAGGAGGTCGAGAAAGATTTCTTCAAATTGCCAGCGATTAACTCTTTTTTTTTCTTTTGATAGTTCTTATTGATGTTTACAGCATTTATTTTCCTTGTGCTTTTAGTAAACATTTTATTATTCATTTTTGTGATCAAATTTTTATTAATAAAATGAAAAAGAAGTACAATAACACAAACCTAACAATAACTAATTTCTGGGCTATGAAAGAACAAAAATACAATCCCCCACCCCCCATCACCACCACCAGAGTCTATCTACCCCACCTGTGACTGGTAACTGTAGTTATATGTTTGAATTGTGCCACTGTGATCTGTGAAGTTTATTCCAAATACATTACTTATTTAGGCCATAAAGATGAAACCATGCCAATCAGCTGACAGGGAGATGGGACAGAAACATGTGAAACGACACAGGCAGGCTATTTAAAACTGCTGATGTGCCCTGTTTGGTGATTGACATCTATGACCAGGACAACTGTCTGCAGAAGTCATGAGTGATTAGAGCAGGTGCTAATGGTGCTATGTGGGTCTGAGAAGAGCACAGCTCAGATGGCAGTTGTCCATATCTGGCAAGACTTGAGTATATAAAATGGGGAGAAACCATCCAGAAGCTAGAAACCTTGTAAATGCTCCTTACACTCTGCCAAGCAGACATAAATTCATCAGCATTCCCCACTGAAGAACTGGATGATGACTGTACTGTTCCAATGGCTTCTCTTTGGCCTGAATCTGTATGCGTAAATGACTGTTTGTTGATTTTTTGATATATATTGTGGCAAGCGGCTGGGGGTGGTACCCAGCCGGGATGCCCAGAAGGACCAGAGGAGGGATTACGCCTCCTCCAGACCATGAGGGGGCGACTGCCCTGGTGGCTTTGGGGACCACGGGAACAGAGCTTAGAAGCTCAGCCCTATAGGGGCCCGTGGTCACTGCCAGGGTGTGGCGGAAGTGCTGAGGGGAAGAAGACCAGGGACACCCAGAGTGCTTCTGGGTGCACAGCCGGCACTTCTGCCACACCTCCCTCCATTCAATAGCTGGAGTCGGGAGGAAGAAAGACGGAGCTCGGGAGGAGAGGAATGGAGGCAGACCTAGAGGATGAGAGGCATTGTGAGGCCTGGACTTTTGGGGAATATTGGGTTGTGTGGCTGCACTGTAAATAGACTATGTACAATAAATGTGTGTTAGGTGTTCAACCTACAGAGTCTGCCTGTCTGTGTCTGGGTCATTCTCCACTATATATATAGATATATTGTCACACACGTAGGAGGCAGCTGAAGGGCTTAAGTGATGATGATACCACATCTGACCAGGGGGTGGCGGGGTGCACTGTCTTTCTCACTTCCCTGCAGACCTTCCCCGAGAAATCCTTCCAGGTTTCGGTACCTCAGAAGATGTCACTTCTGGGTCCGGCCCCTTTGATGACATCACTTCCGGTTCAGACGATGTCACTTCCAGGTCCCGGGCCTTCGAAGACATCACTTCTGGGTACATCCCATTCGATGACATCACTTCCTATATGGATCTTTAAAGCCGCCATCTTACCACCAAGGAATCAGTTCTGTTTTGGACTCAGTCTTGTGAACATCTTTTGCAGCCAGGGATATTATATGGGTGGCTGCACCAAACCTTTTTATGATGTCTGGTCTGTGTTTTTATCACAGTGGCATAGTCGGAAGGATTTCGTCTTAGAAGAAACCAGGACAGGACCTAAACTTCAGCCAGGTAGGAAAGTATCGGGGCCGAGTTTCTGGATGGGGAGTTCATCCAGTGGTCAGGAAAGGCTCGGTACAAACTCCGCTCCGTAAGTGCAATCCCGGGCTAGTATCTTACCAGAAGGAGATTGTAGAGGAGACATACAGATGTAGGCTGGATTCTGGGGATGAAACAAAAAGGGCTTATTATGTTCTCTCGGACAAGAGAGCTGAGCCGCCCATTGGGACCAAGGACCCAGCTAAAAATGGGTTAGCCCCAGACCAGCAGGCAGGGAGAATAAAAACTTGGAATTTCGATCCTAAGGAATCAGTTCCGGGGCAAGCTATGGCCCTCTGGGAACAGGTGTCATTATGGCTAAGGCCGTTTGAATTAACCCCCTTTCAAATAGTGCAGCAAATGGCCTGCTTTATTTTTTTACAAGGGCTTCCCCAGCACTTTGCCCAGCCAGTCTGGGGAAAATTCCATTCAATGTAAGAGCTAATACAGTTCTTAAAAAAACCTAAGCCAGCCTCGAAATCTGAGAGAGCAGAATGGTCCTCTAGTGTATTCCCTAGAGATTACGTCCTACACCATAAGTCTCTTCCACATAAACTGGAGCCTGTTTCGAAGTCCCCAGGCCGCTTGGCAGACAACCTATCCGGGAGTGAGGCGGAATGTAGGAGGAAGACGGAGGGCAGTTTGTGTACCCTTGCTAATCCCCTGATGGTTTCCCATACAGGACAAGTAGTCGTAAATGGTTACAAACTCAACGCATTGTTCGACTCCGGCAGCAACATTTCCATTGTTGATCGCCAATATGTCTTACTGTGACAATGGATGATAGCAAAGGCCAGTATTAAATGTATTCACAGAGAAGTCCATATCTATAAATCTGCCCTAGTTTTCATTTCTCAAGGAGGATCGCTAAAAAAATTCCCTGAAGCGGTCCTCCCTGATCCACCTTTTCCAGTAATTCTGGGGTGGGACTGGTCTAATAATAAATGCAGTGAGCTACAGACTACTCCCGATCCACACCTGGGCCCAGTTATAGATGAGGATGATTCATCTCAAGCTGTCTCTACGCTGTGTATTCAGCCGGCAGAGAGAGGTATGGAAGCCCGTGAGGTGGACGGGAGAGACTCCGGGACCATCACAGGTGGAAACGTCATCCACACATGCCTCGACGGATTGGGACAAATCTCCGCCCCTTGATGTCAACCTGGATCCTCTCTCCCAAATTAATTTTCGATTTACAGAAATACCGGCTTCTTTTAAAAGGGAGCAATGAAATGATGACTCCCTTAAATTTGCAAAAAACGCAGTTGTTCTCGTTAATGGCCAATGCATGAATCAGTCCATGCCACAAGGACCTCACTTTGTAATTGAGAATGACTTATTATATCAGGTTGCCGAGCATGAGGGGGAGGTCCGGAAATAGTTGTTAAACCTTCTGGCAGCAGGTTTGTGAATTGGCACATTTTCACCTCCTTGGAGGTCATTTAGGCACTGAAAAAACCTTAGAGCGGATGAAGCTCAGATTTTATTGGCCGGGAATTAATGAGGAGTTTCGCCGTTTTTGTACTTCTTGTCTGGAGTGTCAATTACGGCAAATTCCTAAGAGGGACCGTGCTCCTCTCATTCCCCTTCCCCTAATTGACGTTCCCTTTGAAAGAATAGGGGTCGATATATTGGGACCCTTAGAGCCCTCAGCCCGAGGACATAAATATATATTAGTCCTCGTGGATTATGCGACCCGATGCCCAGAAGCTGTTCCTTTGCGCTCAGCTACATCTAAAGCAATCGCACAGGAACTAGTAGGGGTCTTTGCGCAAGCTGGCATCCCTAAAGAAGTCCTAACGGACCAAGGGACGCCTTTTACCTTGGAAACATTCAGGGAAACGGCCAAATTACTGAAAATAAAGCACTTAAAGGCCGCGGTGTATCATCCTCAAACCAACGGTCTAGTAGAGAGGTTTAACCAGACTCTCAAGCAGATGCTTCGCAAGGTGGTCAGCGGGTATGGGAGGAATTGGGATCAACTCCTCCTGCTCGTTCTATTTGAATACCAGGAAGTCCCACAAGCCTCTACGGCTTCTCACCTTTTGAATTATTATACGGTCGACAACCCCAGGGTATATTGGATATTTTAAAAGAAGGATGGGAAGGAGAGAAGTGGGAGCTGGGAACAGCTATCCTCTCCGTCCATGAGGTTTTGAGCGAGAAACCAGGAAGGACCTCTCTGATTATGCATGATATTGTGACCAAACCTGGGGTTGTCGTTCGAGAACGTCCCTATCGACTACCCGAAGCAAAGAAAGTTGATGTGGAACTTGAAATCAAACGCATGCTGGACCTAGGTGTGATAGAAGAAAGTTATAGTCCTAGGTCCAGTCCCATTGTATTGGTTTCTATGCCTGACGGAAGTTGGAGGTTTTGCAATGACTTCCGTCAGCTTAACCAAATTTCCCAATTCGATGCTTATCCAATGCCTCGAGTGGACGAACTCCTCGAGAGGCTCGGACAAGCACAATTCTTGACCACACTTGACATGATGAAGGGGTATTGGCAGATTCCTTTAACAGAATCTGCAAAGGCCAAGACTGCGTTCAGTACTCCTAGTGGACACTGGCAGTATCGCGTCCTTCCATTCGGGTTACACGGGGCACCTGCAACTCTTTAGCATCTGGAGGATAGAGTGCTTCGCCCCCATAATGTGTATAGTGCTGCCTACCTGGATGACGTTGTCATCTACTCCAGCACACGGAAGGAACACGTACAGCAGGTCACTGCAGTGCTTTGGACACTGGGAAAAGCTGTGCTTCGGATTCATCTGAAGAAATGTTTCTTTGGATTGAAGGAAGCTAAATATTTGGGCTACCTGGTGGGTTGGGGTTCTGTTAAACCACAGTGTTCAAAGATTGAAGCAATAGTACACTGGCTCCATCCACAAACCAAGAGGCAGGTCCAAGCCTTTCTCGGACTAGCCGGGTACTACTGCTGGTTTGTACCCCGGTTTTCGGAGACAGCAGCGCACTTGACTAAATTAACAAGGAAGAGGGTTCCGAATAATGTGGTATGGGATGATACGACGGTGATTGCATTTATTGACTTATAGTAAACCAGGCCCTTACGTCAGCACCAGTGTTGAAAGCTCCTAATCTTTCCCTTCCTTTCATTCTCCAGACCAACACTTCGATCACAGGCCTGGGTGCAGTGCTGAGCCAAAACATCGATGGTGTTGAACACCCCATCATGTACCTGAGCCATAAACTGTTGGAATGGGAAACCACGTATGTGGCAGTGGAACGAGAAGCACTTGCTATTAAATGGGCGATTACACAGTTGAGGTAATACCTCTTGGGTCAGGAATTCACTCTTGTGATGGATCATGCGCCCTTACAGTGGATTGCCCTACACAAGGAGTCGAATCCTTGAGTCACCAGGTGGTTTCTTGATCTTCAACCGTATAAGTATTCGCTTTCATCATCATAGGGGCTCCCTCCATTCCAACGCCGATGCTCTTTCTCGTTCTCACGACCTCTCGGTGCAGGTCATCCGACCCGGCAGTTCTGGGATGATGGGGGGGGTGGGGGCCTTGTCACACACGTGTGATTAGGAGGCAGCTAAAGGGCTTAAGTAACGGTAAAACTATGCCAGACCAGGGGGTGGCAGAGTGTGCTGACTGTCTCTCTCAGTGTCTTGCAGACCATTCTCGGGAAATCCCATCGAGTTCCGGCACCACTGATGATGTCACTTCCGGTTCTGGCACCAGTGTTGATGCTACTTCCGGGGTCACTGATGTCACTTCCAGTCTCGAAGACATCACTTCCGGTTCCGGCCTGGATGACCTAATTTCCTCCCCCTACATTTAAAGCTGTCATCTTACCTCCACTTGATCACTTCTGTTTTGGACTCTGTCTTGTAAACACCTCAACCTTTTTTCAAACCTTTTGCAGCCAGGTACATATTATATAGGTGGCTGCCCCAAACCTTTGTGACTGTCTGGAGTCAATTTTGTTACAGAGCAAAAATAATGTCCTTTTTCATTAAGCATCAATAACAAAGAAACTTTGTAACAAAACAACAACAAAACAAACACAACTACTGACAAGAATTGCTGTGTTTTCCAGAAGCCACAATAGTATTTCAGAAACTCTTTTTCTCTAACAAATTAACATATAAACAACCACAGACTCTGCAAGCATTCCACAAACACATAATAACCAAAGAAATTTATATTCCAAAGGAAATTCTAAAAATAAAGGAAAAAGAATTTGAAGTGAAATGTATACACTGGACCATTGATGGAGACAACATGGGAAGTATTCCAAAAGTGGCTAGAATATTTAAATTAACGATTCCCACTTCAGAAAAAAGGAAGGATATAAACCAAAAACTGGACATTAAACAAAATGTAATGAATTTATCACAAAACATTGAAGTAATAGAGATCAATACTGAACACTTTCTAAAGGTTTAACATTCACCCCAACCCCTCAAAGAAACCTAGTGACAGTACAGACCTTTTGGTCAGACTTAAGAAAGATAAAATTATCAGACAACTATGAGGGCCAAATAACATGCTGCAGGCCACCATTCATCTCTAAATCCTTTTGTTAACCAAACAATGTTCAACTAAGTGCAGAAATAAAATAAATAATAAAAAGGACAGAACAGAGATCAAAGCAATCCCAGAAGGATATTTCTGCGAAGATGGTGATATAACAAAGGGAAATTGAATAGCCTTGAAATAATTAAAAAAATGTAAACAAACCTCATAATAAAACTGGCAGACAAAGTAAGTACAGTTGTTATCATGGATAAAGAAAAGACTATGCCACATTAATGATCAGAACTACTATAACACATATCAGAACCCTTATATATCCATCCATCCATTTTCCAACCCACTGAATCCAAACACAGGGTCACGGGGGTCTGCTGGAGCCAATCCCAGCCAACACAGGGCACAAGGCAGGAACCAATCCCAGGCAGGGTGCCAACCCACCGCAGACCCTTATATATGAAAACATAAAAACAAATACACAAATTACTAGAAGAAATACATAACAAGGGGATCATTACAATTAAATAAAACATTTATCTAAAAGAACCAACATACCCCAGGGCAAGAAAGTTTTATATAGTACCTAAGATACATAAAGATCCACAGACATACCGTACACTGTACCATCAGGAAGACCAATAGAATCTGCCTACAAGAGTGAAAGTTATAGAATAGCTAAATACTTAGATTTCAATCTGAACCCATTGTCAACATTACATCCTAGCTTTGTAAAGGACACCACAGACTTCAACAAAAGAAAAGGCATACCGGTAACAGAAACAACAATCTTGTACATAGTAGACATAACAAATCTATACACAAACATAGATACAAATAATAGCCTAAACATGATAAAAGAACATTAAAAAAAAACACGCTAAATCCACAAGACCAGATAAATACATATTAAAATTGCTGGAAATCTCCCCAAAACAAAATGATTTTGAATTTGAAGAAAATTTTTACCTACAACAGAAATAAATATCCACCAGCATACACAAATATATATATATATATATATATATATATATATATATATATATATATATATATATATATATATAATTTTTTTTATATGTGTTGTCACACACGTACACTTAGAAGGCAACCAAAAGGCCCAAATGAGCATGAAAGAACAAAAGAGAGGGGATTGGAACAGAGTGCTAACTCCTTTTCTTTTCTCTCAACAGACCAATAGAAGACTAATAAAACAATCGTACCTCAATCTCATGAGACAGTACCAGTTCCGGCTTCCCCTGATGACTTCACTTCTGGCTCCTGATGAAGACACCATCTCCATCTCCCATTACCGACGTCACTTCCTACCAGCTCATTTCCGCTTCCTTTCTGGGTATCATTTCCTACCATCATTACATACATGATCCATGAAGAAATTGCTCCTTGTCAAATGTCTGTTTTTACAATTTTGACCATTGTATCAGTCCTTCAAGATTACTCAAGTCCGACAACATTACTGTATACAGGGAATTCAACCAACTCTTTACCTTTGAGTTTCTGTGTTTATTTCTTCACAGTATCTAACTTGGAAAAAATAGTTCACATATTTATTCAAGAACACTGCATAAAGTATGATAGATTCTTAGATGAAATCTGGGGCATTTGGCCAAATACAAAACATGACATTTTGGAATACATAATAACACTAAATTCATAATGTCCTGACATTAAACTGACTTACACTTTATACCAAGAAGCCCAATTTTTAGACACAAATGTTTATAAGAAGGAAAATAAATAATAGCAAGAATCTTTTTCAGAGACATACACATACTGTTTACCCCACCCCAAAAGCTGTTACCCAAAACATACATATGTAACGGTTGTCATGGATATGTGTGGGTGTCACTGGTAGTTTGTACCTTTCCCTAGTCCTGTTAATAGTGGAATGCCTGAATGTGCAAGGTCAGCCAATGGTTCATGGGAAAGGGTGCACCTGGCTCAGAGGGCCAAACAAACTGTAAGGGAAAGAGCCGACCACATGTAAATCTGTGGTGGGAAAAAGGTGAAGGAAGAGAAGAGAGTGCCAGACTAAAAGGAGAAGCAGACACCACAAAAAAGGCAAGAGGGAAAGCTTCTCAAATCACTGGAAAAAGTCAGGGGAACCCAGTTTCATTTCTGTAAGAATCATTTTCCTTTTATTATGAATGAAGTGAAGTAATTCAGGAGAGGATCTGATGGGCCAGCATAAGGAACTGTGTAGTATTACGTTTCCCAGAACAGGAGGTACGGCTCGGCGCATCCTTCGCCATAACATATTGTAGATCACGGGTGATGTGCTCGAAGTGTTTCAATCTGGTTTTAAGCCGCTTCACAATACTGAAACCGCATTACTGAAGGTTTTTAATGACATCCTTTTGGCAACAGACTCAGGGGATTATGTGATTTTAGTTCTGCTCGATTTAACAGCTGCTTTTGATACTATAGATCATAGTATTTTATTATCTCGTCTGGAGCATTGTGTGGGCATTCGTGGTACTGCCTTGGCGTGGTTTAAATCATACTTGACTCAAAGAACTTTTTCAGTGAGGCTAGATGAATTTAGATCCTCCTCTGCTTCACTATCATGTGGGGTTCCACAAGGCTCCATACTTGGTCCTCTGCTATTTTCTTTGTATCTCCTGCCTCTTGGCTCTATTCTTAGAAAGCATAAAATTGCTTTCCATTGTTATGCAGACGATACTCAGGTTTATGTACCCTTCAAACGCAAGGATGCTTACTCCATACAAACTTTGGTTATGTGCCTAGAAGAGGTGAAAGCTTGGATGGCAGTAAACTTCTTAAATTTTAATGAAAATAAGACAGAGGTTATAGTTTTTGGTCCTGGGGGCACCAGTGGGTCTATTTCTACTTCTGCTCCTGTGGATTTGGGTCCCCTTGCACAATATGGTACACCTGTCATTACAAATCTGGGTTTTAGGATAGATGAGGATTTTAGACTGGACGGTCAGATCAGCGCGGTGGTGAAATCTTGTTTTTTTCAGCTGAAACGTTTGGCGAAGATAAAAAACATTCTTTCCAAAGATCAATTTACAACAGTAATCCACGCCTTCATTACAATCCGGTTGGACTATTGTAATTCGTTGTATGTTGGTGTTAGCCAGTCCACCCTGTCTCGGCTCCAGCTGGTGCAAAATGCTGCTGCACGCCTTTTAACTGGCACGCGAAAAAATGAGCACATTACACCTGTGTTATCCTCACTGCACTGGCTGCCTGTTCAGTTTAGAGTTCATTTTAAGATTCTTTTATTTGTTTTTAAGTCCTTAAATGGGCTTGCTCCGCCCTACCTCGCTGAGCTGCTGCATATGCACTCTCCTTCCCGCTCACTCAGATCAGCTGCTTCTGGATGTGCCTAGGACTCAGCGAAAGCTCAGGGGGGATAGGGCTTTTTCCATTGTGGCTCCAAGGCTCTGGAATTCACTGCCGATCCACATTAGACAGGCCTCCTCACTGCCCATTTTTAAGTCTGCTCTTAAGACTTACCTCTTTGGTTTGGCGTTTGATCCTGTGTGAGCAGTTGATTTTACTCTGTATTAACTCTGTTTAGTTGTGTTTACTATGTTTTAATTAGTTTCATTCATTGTATTTTATTTTACTTATTTATTATTTTGTTTTTGTTTAAAATTTATTTTAGCCTATGTTCAGCACTTTGGTCAGCGGCTGTTGTATGTAAAGTGCTTTATAAATAAAGTTGACTTGACTTGACTTGACACAATAACAATTCAATACATTTATGGTCACTACAGTATTTGGATTTAATAATCTTCATGTGGGAAAAGGCTGACTCGCATAAATAAGTAGAGCCGAATAATGCAGTCAAGGAGGTAGCACATTTTTATTCAGAACATTCAGGACTTCTTATGCTTAATGATCAAGTGACTCACCCGGAATGATGCTTCGGTGTGTCTGCCTTTGCTTTTGAATTCAGCTGAGTGAAAAATGACGGCTGTCCAATTAACTGCGATTTTAGTTCCCTCTCCTTTCTATTTCTCAGATCGCTTTTAGGAAGGAAGTCACTTTTGTAGTTTTTATGAACAGTTCGAAAGTGCCGTTCCACATTTTCCTTCTTTGGAATAGCAATGATAGACTGACAGATCAGACAAACACACTTCAATTGTGACATTGTGAGAAAAAAAATCCTCTTCCAATTCCACATCCAGCCCATACCCTCCCCAAACAAATTTTTTTTTAAATCCCTTCTTTAGTCGATATAAATTCGAAGGCTTACCAGATCACTTAGTTTTGTAGTAGCTCGCGCGTTCAATTGTGCGTGCAGGATGACCAGCGTGTTAGAAGAAAAGAGATCTCAGACTGGCCGCCCTGTATGTCAATCAAGTGGCAAATGCCATAGGGAGGATATATGATAGAATAATGTTTAAAAAAATTTTTTTGAATGCAACGCGATCTACCTGCATTACCTTTGCGATCTACCGGTTGATCGTGATCAACACATTGGGCACCCCTGCTGTAGATGATCATGCCCAAAAGTGAATATTTAAAGGACACTAGTTTTGTTAATTTTTTTCACATTTGTGTATTAGTGGTGTATGTTGTTGACTGTTTTGTTTCGTGATTCGTGTGGTGTGGTGGAAGCACTACAGCGCAGTACTATATACAGTATACAGGGGGTTTGTTTCTTGTGTCCAATTCCTTATTTTACTGGATAATGACAATTCTCTTGTAACTCAATTTTGCTTCTGTTGGTGTGCTTCTGTACTTGTGGTGGTCTAGTAGGGAAGTAGTGTTGGTCGCTTGTGCCCCAGATCATTTCTTTATTTTTTCTCTCTCTTTGCTACCACTCTAGGATGGCAGCACATATTATAATCGTGCCGGCTCAGGGGCTGGTACACATACAACGGAATTACAAAATCTTGATTACTTAGGTCTGCGGTGGGTTGGCACCCTGCCCAGGATTGGTTCCTTCCTTGTGCCCTGTGTTGGCTGGGATTGGCTCCAGCAGACCCCCGTGACCCTGTGTTCGGATTCAGCGGGTTGGAAACTGGATGGATGGATGATTACTTAGGTTGTTAAGAATGTATGCAGAAGAGAAATATTCCAAGAAAGCAACTTAAATTTTATTTAGACCATTAAAGGAAAGAAGATAAACTAAGAGTTTACATAGGAAAATTCTGAGAAACTGTGACAAACCACAAGAAAGACTGTCAAAGAGTGAAAAATATAACAATTTTAACAACATACTCAAAGTTCACAAAGGAAGCTAAAATGATCATTAAAGAACTTTTCAAATATACGAAACAACCATAAACAGACTAAAATAAACTAACCTTAATATCAGCCTACAGGAAAAACAAAAGGTTATCATTATGAAGATAAAAAACAGTTGGAGAACAACATAAGGCAAATAAATATTAGAGAATTAAAAGGGATAAAGAGAAAAATGGGAAAAGAAACTGAGCGAAATAAAGCAAGGTGGAAAATGCTCACTCATGATAAACAAGTGGGAAGAAGAAACATACTGTATAAAGTTCACTTCTTCAAAGAAAATAAATGTAACCATTATACAGTAAAACAATAATAAAGCAAACACAATTGTTAACCAGAACTGCTAAAAGGTGCTTTCCCTAAGCAAATGCTGTATATCAAGAGCTGAACTACTCCAATAAATTAACATGCAACCAACAACAAACTCTGCAAGCCTTCCACAATCAGAGAATTACATACCAAAAATAAATGAAAAGAATTTGAACCAAAATTAGATAAGATTCATTAGATAATGGATACAACACAGAAAATCTTTAACCATGTCTTGAATATTTAAAGTAATGATTCCCATCTCATAAAATAAGAGGGATATAAACCAGAAAATAGAAATAGTGTAAAAAACCTATCCCTAAATATTGAACTAACTAAAAATCAATATAGAATCCTCTGAAAAGGTTTAACATGCATTCCAACTCCCCAAAGACATTCAGCAACAATACAGATCTTTTGGTCAGATTTAAGAAATTATCACAGAAAAGTAAAGCTAGCTGATTACTATTAAGGCCAAACAACAACTAGGCCACTATTCATTCCCAAATCGTATTGGCAAACAAAAGAAAATCAAATAAGTGCAAAAATAAAATAATAAAAAAACAGAAATTATGTCAATTCCAGAAGGATATTTCTATAAAAAAGACAATGTCACAAGAAGAAAAAGGATTCAATTAAAACAACTGAGAAACCAAACAGACAATAATAAAATAAGCAGATCAGGGAAGTATGGTAGTAATTATAGACCAAAATTATTATAAACAAATCCCTGAACCATTATGTATGAAAGCACAGAAACAAATGCACACCATATTAGAGGAAATGAATAGCAAAGGTGTCACCACAAATAAACAAAAACATATTTACAGAAAAAGCTCCAACATACCCTCAGAGTGAGGTTTTTACGTGCTACCAAAGGAACATCATGATCCACAGATATGGACAGTCCCCTATATCAAACCACCAGGAAGATCAATAGTGTCTGATTGTAAAAGTGAGAGCTACACAATAGCTGAATGTTTAGATTTTCACCTGAATCCTTTGTCAACACTACACTCAAGCTACATAAATGACACTACACACTTCAGTAATAACAGACATATCACTAAGAGAGACATTTTTGTACACAGTGGAAGTGACGAATCTCAGCACAAACACAGACAGAAATATAGGCCTACCAATAATAAAAGAGCATCTAAAAAGATACCCTAAACCCAGAAACCTAGATGAATATATATTTAAATTACTATAAATCTTCCTCAGACAAAATTACTTTGAATGTCAAGAAGAATTTTACTTACAACAAAAAGGCACAGCCATTGAAAAAATATGCACCCCCTATATACAAATTATATAAAGTGTATGATGATACACTAGGAAGAAATACATAAAAGTTGCAAAAAAAAAGTACTACAGATTTTTACATGACATTTGGTGCATATGGCCATACATATAAGAAGACTTCCAAGTGTCATGCATGGGTGTCTGAGGGACACCTCAAAGATTCATCACAAATATGTAATACTCCACTGGAGAGCTAGAGGAGGCCTGCCGCTAACAGACTTGTCTCTTCCTCCTTCTTCAGCCCAGAGAGGATACCTCCTCAGTGTAATTAACCACGTCCAAACTGGTGGATCTGGTATAAAAGGGAGATGCTCCCGAATGTCAGCATCTCATCTTGACCCAAAACTTTGAGAAGTACAGAGCTCTCCAGGATATTTTTGACTGCTATAACCATACATGTGATTTTAGTTTATTTCAGCTCCATCGAGTTACGTTAGGGGAATAAAGGGGGTGACACGGTTGGCATTCTTAGCAAGGCCTAAGAATCTTTCTTCCATCCATCCATAGATTGGTGTAGTTGGCTGGATTTGTACTGAGAAGAGTGATCCAGCAAACCTAACTGAAGGTCTACAACAGCTCACTGACCTGGTAAACCAACTACAGTTGGAATTTGCAGAGGCCGAAGCACAGCACAGTGGTGGATGCCCCAGCCCAAGTACACAATCCAGGACTGGCCCAGCTGCTCATTTCAATGCAGCCACAGGGTGACATAGAAGCCTACCTACTCATTTTTGAGTGAATTGCCACTTGTCAGCAATGGCCAGCAGGAGAACTGGCACACTTACTTACCCTATTTCTCATCAAAGAAGCCCAGTGAATTAGAAAAAAATGTTGTTGTGGACTATCCCACATTTGAATGCGAAATACTCTAGCTCACTATGGTTACACCCCTTCCTGCAAGGTCCATTGCTACCAGGACTGGCGGTTTGATCCCAACCAGCCTGCAAGGTCTCAGGATTTTAATTTATGGGGCGAACTGGCCTGATGGCTCTGCCTGAACGAAAGCACCGCTGAACAGGTGGTCGACACAGTGGCAGGAAAGTTTCTAGTGCATGCCTGCCCAGAGCATCTCGCACGACTAGTAAGGACACAGTCATGGGTGGAAATAATGAGATTTTCAAAAATCCTTAAAGACATTGCACTGGACACCAGAGTGTGAAACCTGAAGAGTGCCGACAGACAAAAACCATTAGGGCCCAATGAACTAAGGCCATCCCAAAAGACCTTGAATCAACCCCACGATGACAGGAGAGATCCCGACACCAGTCCAATATTACTGCTGTGGGGAACTGGGATACCTACCTGACCCCAGAATGACTAGATTATAGAATGCGTATGGGCTCTAGGAGACACTTACTGTTGGATGGTTGCAGCTAATCCTCTTGCCTTTTCTTTTACAAGTGCGGGATGGATGAATTGGCACACTGTCCAAGTGCTCTTTGATTCTAGCAGCAACGTTACCATTGTTACTACCCAATACATCCCATCACCAGTACATAACTTAAACCAAGCTTGCCTCACCTGTCTATGGTGAGGATCTCCATTACCCCACCACAGTCAGTTGACTCCTAGTTAACTGACAGCTCCACAGGCTGTGTATGGGGGTCGCTGGACGCAATGCCTTTCTCAAAATCAACCCAAGAGAGTGCTACTTTAGACTGACTGAGGCCAAATTCTTGGGCTATGCAGTGGACAAGGGATGAGTCAAACTGCAATGGTCTAAAGTTGTAGCCATTTGGGACTGGCCCCAGCCACAGAAAAAATTGGCTTTCCATGGTCTTGCAGGGTACTATCGGGCCCTATTTCTCCTGAAAGAGCCGCACCATTAACAGATCTCACAAGAAATAGGCACCAAATGCAGTGTCATGGGGTCCTGTGGTGGAGGCAGCATTCTGTAACTTAAAAACGGCTCTCATTTCAGCCCCTGTATTACTTTCACTTACTTTTTTCTCTTCCATTCATTCTCCAGACAGTGCTGAACCAAGTAATCGATGAGACTGGACTTCCTGTCATGTACCTAAGCTGGAAACCGTTGGAATGGGAGAATGGGAGACAAGGTATGTGAGGTGATTAAACAGGAGGCCCTTGTGATTAAGTGAGCTATCACCCAACTTGAGTTTTCCCTAGTGTGAGACACTCTCAGAGTGATTCCAATCCCCTTGTCAGCAGGTTTCTGAATTTACAGAACTTTACATTAGAACTTTCCTGAGGGAAACATTAAGAGGTTTTGACAGGTCTCTAGAAGAAACAAGAAATGATTACATGATTATAATGACTAACAACATACTCAAAATTTACTAAAAAGGTGAATAGGATCATTAAAAACAACTTCTGAAACATGCAAACAAGAAGAAATAAAAGAACTTAAGTTTAACTTTCTTACGACTCAGGCGCCGCCGAGAGTGGCAGCCTTTTCAGCAGCTCCGTGTACGACTTTATTTTTCTACTTATTTATTTTTCTACTTTTATTTTTCTCTTTTTTAATGATCACTCCTATCACTTTATTTTATGTGGATTCATTCCCTGGACACACTTACTTTTACAACGTGGGCATGGATTTTTACATGCCGAGACTCATCTATTTAAGTACAGTGGAACCTCTAGATACGAGTTTAATTCGTTCCAGCACTGAGCTTGTATAGCGAATTTCTCGTATCTAGAACAAACTTCCCCATTGAAAATAATGGAAATCCAGTTAATCCGTTCCGCACCCCAAATATATTAACATAAAAATCAATTTTCCTAACAAATAACACTGATAAATTATATATACTGTAGTCTACCTTTAATAAACAACACTGGTAAATAATATAACTGATTATTAAAAGAATCAAAACAGGTGTCCAAAGTGCAGTAGAGCATTCAATAAATGTTTAAATAAATAATCCTTAAAACAGTTGTGAAGTGGAGGTTTAAAATACACAAGAATAACAATCCTTTAACACGAGGTTAAAACGTCAAAAGGATGCAGTCTTTAAAAAACAGACGACAATCCCCGGTGCTTCTTCTCTGTTAGCGTCTCACCTGCGGGCTCTGCAACAGGCGAGACACTCTTAATGCAGCTGACCTTCTCTACACCGTCCTGCTTCAGCTGTTTGGCTCGCCTGTTCAGCTACACGCGAGCCTGCTCTCCTGCCCGCTTGCTTGCTTGCTTGCTCTCTCTCTCTCTCTCTCTCTCTCTCTCTCTCTCTCACTTCTTCTCCCCCTTAACCGGCTCGCGCTTCTCTATATATGCGGGGAGGACATGGCAGCTGCAGCCCATCAACCACAGGAACAATCATGGATGTGGGCAGTTTCCCACCTGTGCACTTAAGTGAGAAACGCAGACACCGCAGATCGCGGCTCGCAACTGCTACCACGCCCCCTCGCTAAGCTGAGAGCTATACCCACAGCCTGGCTCGTGGCTCGTTACGCGAGTCAATGCTCGCATTTAGATCAGAAATTTTCGCTCATACTTTCCTCGTATTTTGAATTTCTCGTATACAGAGGTGATCGTATCTCGAGGTTCCACTGTACTCAACTTAGAGCGCTGAGAACAAATGCCAGTGCTGGAGTGGTACACTATTTACCCAACGAGGTAAGAAGGTGGTATCGTGGCAGCAGAGCCGGCACTAGGCAAAAAATGAAGCGGCTTGCGAGAAAGTGGCGTTTTAAGCCCTCGGTGCCTTCTGTGATTCTGGAAAATGTGAACTCAATCTCAAATAAGATCGACGAACGGGCTGCGCTGGTGAAAAATGTTAGAACCTACAGAGAATGCAGTTTGTTGTGCTTTTGCGAAACGTGGCTAACTACCACCATCCCAGATGCTAATGTGGAGCTACCCGGGTTTAGCACAGTTAGAGCGGACAGAGATGCAAGTACCTGCGGGAAGCACAAAGGAGGAGGACTCGCTCTCTATGTTAATACACGGTGGTGTAACTCTGGACATGTTAATGTCAAAGTCTCCATTTGCTGCAGGGACATCGAACTGTTGGCAGTAAGTTTGTGTCCCTATTACTTGCCCAGAGAGTTTGGACACGTCATTGCTGTTATCGTTTACATCCCTCCTCAGGCAGACGTGGAGACAGCGAGTGACATCATCCATTCTGCTGTTGCTAAGTTACAAACACAGCACCCTGAGGCACTTGTGCTAATCGCTGGAGACTTTAACCATGTGACGCTGGACAAAACATTACCTGCCTTCTCCCAGCATGTGGACTGCAACACCCGGGGAAATAAGACTATTGATTTACTGTATGCAAACGTTAAAGATGCATACAGCGCCACCCCACTGCCTGCGCTTGGGAAAGCAGATCATAACCTGGTTCTGCTTCAGCCTCACTACAAACCAAGAGTGAGGGTCCTACCTACAACTACACGCTCATTCAGGAAGTGGTCCCCAGAGGCAGAGAAGGCTCTGAGAGAATGCTTTGGAACTACAGACTGGGATATCCTGCAGGGATCACATAGTGAGAACATTGAGGAGATTGTTGACTGCACTACCGACTACATCAACTTCTGTATGGACATTGTAGTTCCAGTAAGAACTGTACGCTGCTATGCTAACAACAAGCCATGGATTACAAGTGACATCAAGGGCCTTTTGAACCAGAAGAAAAGGGCTTTTAAAGACGGTGATCAGCATGAGCTCAAGCGCATGCAGAAGGAACTCCGAGTCCAGCTCAGGGCGGCAAAGGAGCAGTACAGGAGAAAGCTGGAGCAGAAGTTGCAGAATAACAGCATGAAGGAAGTGTGGGATGGGATGAAGATCATCACTGGCTGCAGCTCGAAGCAGGGTGCCACCATCGAGAGAGACGTGAAGAGAGCAAACCAAATGAACAACTTCTTTAACAGGTTTGACCACCCTAACCCACTCTCACTCTCACCTCGGAGTACTGCACCCTCCACACATCCTTCTGCTGATACCAGCATAGGAGAGACATCCCTACCCATAATTACAACAGCACAGGTGAGCAGAGAGCTGAGGAGACTTTGTGCCAGCAAAGCAGCGGGTCCAGATGGAGTATCGCCATGACTGCATCTGTGCATCGGAGCTGGGGGGTCCTCTACAGCGCATCTTCAACCTGAGCCTGGAACAGAGGAGAGTCCCGAGGCTTTGGAAAACATCTTGCATCACCCCAGTCCCAAAGGTATCACGTCCTAGTGAGCTGAATGACTTCCAGCCTGTTGCTCTGACATCACATGTGATGAAGACCATGGAGAGGCTGCTGCTTCACCACCTGAGGCCACAGGTTCAACACGCCCTCGACCCTCTGCAGTTTGCATATCAGGAGAAGGTGGGAGCGGAGGATGCCATCATTTATATGCTACACCGATCCCTCTCCCACTTGGACAGAGGCAGTGGTGCTGTAAGAATTATGTTTCTAGACTTCTCTAGCGCCTTCAACACAATCCAACCTCTGCTCCTTAGGGACAAGCTGACAGAGATGGGAGTTGATTCATACCTGGTGGCATGGATCGTGGACTATCTTAAAGACAGACCTCAGTATGTGCGTCTTGGGAACTGCACGTCTGACATTGTGGTCTGCAACACAGGAGCGCCAAAGGGGACTGTACTTTCTCCGGTCCTGTTCAGCCTATATACATCGGACTTCCAATACAACTCGGAGTCCTGCCATGTGCAAAAGTTCGCTGACGACACTGCTATCATGGGCTGCATCAGGAGTGGGCAGGAGGAGGAGTATAGGGACCTAATTAATGACTTTGTTAAATATTGCGACTCAAACCACCTACACCTGAATACCAGCAAAACCAAGGAGCTGGTGGTGGATTTTAGGAGGCCCAGACCCCTCATGGACCCCGTGATCATCAGAGGTGACTGTGTGCAGATGTTGCAGACCTATAAATATCTGGGAGTGCAGCTGGATGATACGTTAGACTGGACTACCAATACTGATGCTCTGTGTAAGAAAGGACAGAGCCGATTATACTTCCTTAGAAGGCTGGCGTCCTTCAATATCTGCAATAAGATGCTGCAGATGTTCTATCAGACGGTTTTGGCGAGCGCCCTTTTCTACGTGGTGGTGTGCTGGGGAGGCAGCATTAAGAAGAAAGACGCCTCACGCCTGGACAAACTGGTGAGGAAGGCAGGCTCTATTGTTGGCATGGAGCTGGACAGTTTGACATCTGTGGCAGAGCGAAGGGCGCTCAGCAGGCTCCTATCAATTATGGAGAATCCACTGCATCCACTAAATAGTAACTCCAGACAGAGGAGCAGCTTCAGCGACAGACTGCTATCACTGTCCTGCTCTACTGACAGACTGAGGAGATCATTCCTCCCCCAAACTATGCGACTCTTCAATTCCACCCGGGGGAGTAAACGTTAACATTTAACATTATACATAGTTATTGTCTGTTTTTTACCTGCATTATTATCAATCTTTAATTTAATATTGTTTATTGTATCAGTATGCTGCTGCTGGAGAATGTGAATTTCCCCTTGGGATTAATAAAGTATCTATCTATCTATCTATCTATCTATCTATCTATCTATCTATCTATCTATCTATCTATCTATCTATCTATCTATCTATCTATCTATCTATCTATCTATCTAATATCAGCATACAGGAAGAATAAAAGTCTATTAGATTGACTGATTTCAAGTAAACTAAAAAAGACAACCAACACAAACAAACCATAATCAACACCTACTAAATCACTGGTATTATAAAAGATACAAAAAGAATGGACAGATAGTGACCAAGAAAGAAGTGCCTCAACATTTGTTTTATGAAATAACTAATTACATATACTACAATAGGTGTAAACATTGTAACATTATAGAATTTGTTTTATTTTATAAGTACAAGAAAGGATAACAAAGGACTAAAGATGGAATGATTTGAATTATAAAATAACTAAATCTGTAAAAACAAAAGATATAAGAAACAGAAGATTATAAAAGCAGTAATTCATAAAAAGAAAGGAAAAGAGTTGATAACTTGCAACTATCCATCCATTATATCCTAACTACAGGGTCACGGGGGTCTGCTGGAGCCAATCCCAGCCAACACAGAACAAGGCAGGAAACAAACCCCGGGCAGGGCACCAGCCCACCACAGGGCACACACACACCAAGCGACAATTTAGAATCGCCAGTGCACCCAACCTGCATGTCTTTGGACTGCGGGAGGAAACTGGAGCAACCGGAGGAAACCCACGCAGACACGGGGAGAACATGCAAACTCCATGCAGGGAGGACCCGGGAAGCGAACCTGGGTCTCCTAACTGCAAGGCAGCAGTGCTACCACTGCGCCACCGTGCCACCCCTGGCAACTATTAAAGAAAAAAGAACCCCGTGACCCTGTGTTCGGATTCAGCTGGTTGGACAATGGATGGATGGAAATGAAAAAGTTTTAAATACAAGACTCCATTTCATTCTGTTCTTGATAGAGACAGAGACTAATAACTAAAACAAAATTTTTACTTGAATAAAATTATAGCTGGAAAGAGGAGAAAAAAATGAATAAAATAAAATGGGGTGTATGGTGCAATCATTCACATTAAACAAGTGGGAAGAAGGAGCAGAAAAAGTTCACTTACCTGAAGGCAAACAAACCAAACCTACCTCTGCCCCTAGGGGAAATGATGAATGGCTCAGAATTTATAACCACACTTGTGATAGATAAAGCCATATCTGAATCCCCACAAAGTCAATGACAAAGTGAGTCACAAAAATTAAATTTACAAGTTTACAAATTGCAGACTTGCAAACTGATTATGAACAACCAGATTCTCCATATTTAAATTCGATATTTCATTCAAAAAACAAATAGAAGGATGACCAGGTCTTAGAAATTGGTGATTGCACCTTATCTTCTCTAAATTCTTTCCCTATCTAAATATACACAATGATGTTTTTCCTCATATTTTTTTATCATTTTCCTGTTGCTCAATATTTTGGAACCCATTAGTTTAGTTACCCATTAAATTTTGTATATTGGCCTTCAATATTGTTTAAAGTTTGACATTAAAGACCAGTTTTGTCATTTAATTGAACAATCTAACTAGATCTTTCTTAATGCTAAAATCTGTTTTGTACAACTCTGGGCAGATAACAGCTGCCATAAAACAACAGTTACAAATTGATACATTTAATAAATTATTCAGTACATTTTCAGAATTTATTCAAATTTTGACTTCCACACCTTTTGAAACTTTTTTTTTTTTTTTTGAGGATTTGAATTGTCTGTTATGTTAGGATTTTAGTTTAGCTTATTCTATAGTTCAATACTGGTTAGCTCAGTTAAAAATATGGTATGAGGTCCAAATTTAATTAGTCTCATACTCTCAACTTTTTTTTTCTTATACCTTATCTTATTTTTTATTCTAATTTTAAAATTTCCTTTAGAAACCCTGATGATAAAATTTTCGAAGTTTATGGCTAAAATTGATATTGCGAGGTTAAAGTTATTATTTTGTATCTTTATGATAAACCAAAAGTCTCTAACTTGGGAGCTTAAGATTTTTCAGTAACACTAATGTTAAAATTTTGATTTAATTATATTTAACCTTAAACCTTAGAATGTTCATTGTTACAAACTCCTACTAGGTCTAAAAAAACACTTATTGTTTATGAAATAGCTTTCTCAGATTTTTAACATTTCTATGACAGTTTTAAGTGGGTGTCTTCTCAAAGAAGTTCTAAATAAGGATTGAAAAGTTTTATTAGTTTTGCATTTAATTAAATTGGTGTGACCCCAAGTTTATGTTCTTTGGGACTGAATACATTTTAGTAATGGGAATTTATAGAAATAATTTGATTAATTTTGATCAATTTTAGTTCTTAGTAGCGTATTTTGTCTTCATTTTAACTTAAAAATAAAAAATGTGTACATTTTTAAAGCAATTTAAACATTCCACCTTTTTCTTTAGGATACTTATAATTTAGTCCTGCCCTTCCTCTTGGTATTTTAGGTAATTTTTGTTATTTATTTATGTTTTACTTATGCAGGTTCAATTTCAGTTAGGGTTACACTTTTCTTTGAAACATATTGTTAAGGGGAATCTTTTCCTGATCTAATTGAAAAACTAAACTATAGCAATTAATGCAAGCCAATGCATTTAATCTACCCTTGTGTTAAATTAGTGTTCCTCTAACCTACCCTTAATCTTATACAAACCGAACCCTACAATCAAGCCTATTTAGGATGGATTGATGGAAACTGAGATAAAAGACTCACTTATATAGGAACATTGCAATGCCATCAGAAGGAAAAACCCATGGTCTCTGATTTACACACATACAAGTTCCACCGGATACACGTTTAACTGGGACACTGTGAATCTTGGCTCTCTAATGAAAATGCCATTAACAGATACTTGGTCTTTAACACTAGAATTACCAAAGGTTTACGAAAATATTTGTAAACCCGGCCCACCTTAAATCCGTTCGCACCTCTCTGACAGCGTCTTTTGTAGTGTAGACTGCATTCTCGTACCATTACTCGCATACTGAAGTGTTAGCAGGCATTTTTTGTGGCATTACATGTGTAATTTGTGAGCATGCCCTTATTCATTAAACACAGGAAGTTCTGCAGTCTACTTGTGACTTTACGCTATAGGAAGATAAGTAAATAAACCAAGGTAAATAACATTCGATTTGGCTTTTATATAAGTAACATATAAATGTTTCTTATGTAAAGACCATCACAAAACATAATCACAAACAGGACTTTGTACAATACCTTGGCGAGCTCTGTAAATCGTGCTGTTTCGTTGAAGGACAAGTGTGGGGCAGACTGACTGGCAGGATGACACAGGACCTCTTGCTGCATCCAAACGGTGCCATCTTTCGCCTTTACGCCTGGTGCAGCTGCGTCGTTCTTATGTGTGAGTGGACGTATTTTGTGGGGGGAGCTTCTGTTCTCTTTCTCCAATGTAGAATCCTCATCCTCATCTGAGTTCACCTCTGTTATAGCACGTCTTTCTTTGAAAACAGCAGTGTCAGATTGGGGCAAGCGTGAATGCATCCGAGAGAATAAAACTGAATTAAAAAAATGCTAACTTTTACAAGCACCATATATTTACACAAATCAAATGTATTTTTTTATTGTATAATAGTAACAATAAGAGCAGCTCACTACTCAAAACGTTTCTTTTGGGATGCGCAAAGGCTTGAACACACAACCTCCCGCACAGCAGCTGCAGATTCTTTAGCTAAAACTCGCTAAACCTTTTCCAATTCATTCTCTATGGTAGTGCTAAACTACTACCGATGCAATCTATTTTCCGCCTCTTCCATTTCAGGGGTGCTGTTCTCTGCTTTTCGCCGCTCTGCCTGCCTGCCTGCAGCGTTTTTATTTTTTATTTTCCTAAGTAAATCTTTAAGTTTAAAATGTAGATTGCTGTCATTTTTGTTGATTAATACATGATTTCATTAATTATACCTAATATTTTTAAATAGTGGTCATATTTTTGCATATTATATAGTGCTTTCCTTGTCTGCCTATTATACACTGTCTTCCCTATCTATCAAGATGTCCCCGGTAAGTTTTTTTTATATAATTCTTTATCCAGTTTTCTCGGTTAAAAGTGCACACAGCTATGTATAGTTAGTTAGTGTGCTACATGCATTTATAATAAACCTATAAATAGTATGTACATGTATGAGTGCAATATCTATACAAATGAGTATGTATGTTTGCATGTGTAAATTCATTTGAATCATCATTTGTATAGTACCTACTTGAAGGTTTTCATTTTTCCATGAAAGGGAAAACTTCTAATTCCACAGATGTTTAATAGACCACAGTGTGGCATCTGCAGTATTGCTTGTTTATTTTCAGTGCTTAAGCTTTAGAAACTCTGTGAATCTCAAAGATTTAAACCTCGAATTCCCAGGATGTTTATATTTACTAGACTTTGTGTTTACTCCATTTAGGTCAAAATGCAGAGGAGGCCAATAATATTTTTTCCAGGGCGTTGGAAAGTGACTTTTCGTAAAGGACCATTAGGCTTTTTGCACCAATCTAATGAAGCAAAAATACTAAAGGGCAACCCACAGTTGAGGGATAAGTCTGCCCCACTAAAGCAAGAGAATGTTCAAAGAAATGCCATTAGGATTGTATTGGAAAGAGGGGGTGATGCCACTGACAAAGTGGAGGTACTTGGGGAGTATGTTCTCCAGTTTGGAAAGTGTAAAGGCAAGTCTTTTAGGTGGCTTCCTGAAAATGATGTAGGATATGCAGTCTACATCATTCAAAATATTCAGAAGGAAAGAGACATGGAAGTCTTCTTTGAAGGTGGAAACAGCAAGGACAGTTTTCTGACATTTGAGGAATATGCACTCTGCTTACAGGAGATAAAGTCTCTTCTGGATTATGAAGCAGAGAGGCCAACTCTTCCAGCATCTTCAGAAGATGAAAACCTTGTTAGTTTTGGTGTGAGAGGGAAGAGCACCTGGAAGTAAATCTAGGAAGGCAGGGCAAATGGTGATGCAGCTTTCATCATGGCACAATAATGTGCAGAAGGAACAAGAATGGACCATTTGCAACAGTACCTGTTGAGCAAAAGCCAGACTGTGGTCACACCATCTTCAGCTGCTCAGTTTACTGAATCTTTGCCATCCAATTCAAGTGAACTGTCTGGTGGGTATCCTAAATAATGCTAAAATCCTATATTATTTCACATATATTTAAATTTAATTTCAAGTCTATCTTTTTTCTGTGTGTTTGTCCAAGATGATTTTTTCTGTAGAGCTATGGCGATACACTATTATTTATTTATTTATTTAATCTAGTCTGTTTTTTCCCATAGGAATGGATGATGATGAAGAATTGGAGAAGGCAATGCTGAACATACCACCTTCATTATTCCAGACCCAATATGGTAATCAATATGATAAGTGTAGTACTACTAGTGTTAAATGTTTTCAGTCATTTTTTTTGGTGTCCACTAACCACTTTCCACCATTTTGATTTTTAGAAGCTGAACCACAACTCTGCCTGGGGCTACCAACATCAGTAGAAACAGGTTTGTCAGCATAAATTCAGATATGAAGACCAAAAGATGAATTTATCCATTCAATAGTTTATTATTTTGGTCATGTTCTGACCATGTTCAACTAATAAAGTTCTTTTGTTCATGTTCCACTAACAAAAAGAATAAAATCATTAATTTCAAACTATGAGGAGGGTAAGTTATTTTATTGTTTTGTATGTTCACGTGTTCTAGTGCTTTATTTGCTCAAGTAACCTGTAGACATCCACAAGACATGTGTTGTAATGAGGGTATAGCTTGCTGGATTTTCTTATCACGTTTAATTGAGCAGACAATGCATGAGACAGCTTACATCGACAATTTTAAAATATTTTTTCAACTTTGATAACTGCTGTTTTTTTTTTTTGGTTTCCTCCCAGGTGACTCCACTCCATGTGCGACTATATGTAAACCACCTGAAGTACCTAGCTCTGTGCATTCAGTACTGTTAGATGGTAAACTTGATTCTGCTATTTTGGTAATTATAACAGAAATAAAAGCCTACACATTATTTAAAGCAAATCAAATGTGATTTTGATTTTGCATCTACACAGATCCAGTTGTATAGCAACCAGTGCCTATTCCTCCAGAACTGCTGTGTCTTGTTCAGAAGCCAGCTGCAACTCATCTTGAAGTGTTGTTAACATGTAGGTCACCAGTTCACTATAATTTACAAAGTTCTCATATTCTACTTGTCTATTGTTGTAATGTACTTGTTTCTTCACTGTAATGTAATTCACTTGGTTTCTACTGTTACAGCAAGGCCAATATATTCTATAACTGCCACTGTGTCTAGGACTCCATTAAGGCACAAGTCCAAAACAACTGGTAAGTATGAACTCTAAATAAAACAGGCTTTGAAATGTTACTATTTCCTATAGAATTCCATAGTCAATCTACATGCACTTAAAACCTTCTGTTGAATTTTTTCTCAGTATCTTCAGTGCCCCAACAGTCTTAACCTCTCCTGCAAACAACAGGACTATCTGCATCACAACAGGCGATACCCAGGGCTCAGAGTACGTTCACAAGGATTTTGTCCCTATCTTCTTTTTGTGTCTTTACTTACCAGTATACACATAATATCACTTAACAATGAAAAAATATATATTTATGTTTGGGATTACAGGTGCTTCTGCCTTTCTGCAGTATCCTGGATATGATCATGATATTAGCCAGTGGAACTGCCCCCAGCAGCAGAAGGTCTGGATGAAAATAGAGCTGGAATTAATGGGGCTGTTCCCCGGCTCCCTCCCTCTTTGCCACCCAATGAAGATGGTGTCTTTGTGGCGTTTCCCACCTTAGCCTGAGTTGATAGACTGTGCTTTTGAGCTCCCATCACCCAAGTACTTTCAGCTTCACCCCTTCTTCATCTGGAAGCCTGAAAATGACAACTTGATGGGCAGGCTGAGGAACAACTATGTCTTCAGGGTCGTTCACAACCACACATTGTCTCAGCAGGTGTGGGCAGGCCTCGTGTGGTTGTTAGCATCAATGGACAATACTACCAGTTTTCATCAAGACTTTCCTGCAGAGCATGTAAAAAATGCTGGTATGCTGACAGTCCACAGTGGTTAGAAAAACTTCCACAGAGATTCACCAACATTTTGCCTGCCATCATAACATATAAGAAGGCCATCTGCAAAACTTTGATGGATGAGCTAAGGAGAACAGGAAAGTCACCTAATGATATGGCTAACCAGGTAATGGAAATGATGCACCATAAGTATGAGCGGGCTCACCTGGCCTACATACTTAGCAGTCAGAATGTCACAGATGCTGAGAAAGGCCTGTATTGTCAGAGAACCATCAGTGAGTTTCTCAGAGGGGACAACAAACCAGCTCCTTTTGGTGAATATGAGGACTCTGATGGTTGGTGTGGAGTATCAGTCTCTTCAGTCAGCCATAAAAATACCACAGCCAAATGAGCTGCCGAAGAGGGTTGAGGAAGTGTTCCAGCATTTTTACCTAGCAAAGGATTCAAATGACATATACCTGTTCAAGCCATCTATGCTAAATTCTTGGAGAATTTAGCTGGTTCACATCCTTCAGGGCTGCCTCAGTGATCCCGAGCTTCCAGGTGGCATACTCTACAGCTATGGTGGGACTGTGAAGTTGAACCATGTTCAGGGTGAGGGGGCCAAAGTTCCTGTCTGGATCCCCATCAGAGGAACATCTCAGCAGGAGGGCTATCATTTCCACCAGTCTCAATGGGTCACTGGAACACAAGTATCCTCAGAGATATTCCAAGCTCAAGGAATGACAGGTGTTTCTTGGTGGAATTTCCAGCACTTGGTGGACCTGCAGCAGCCCAGTGTTCTCTTACCAGGTGTTTTTGACCAAGCTCTAATTTCAGAGCTGAATGCAGCCTCCAAAAGAGTAACTGGGGAAGAAACATATCCTGCCCTTCATCTTTCTGACAGAGACATAGGAGAGAGATTTGGTCTCAAATATATAGCGCCAGGATATTGGCCTGTTCTTCTTGACAGGAAGAAAATGAAGTCCTCTGTCCTCTTTGAGATAGCCAATGAGGGCAGCTCTACCACTGTCCAGGCACTTCCTTAGCCACCAGCTTCCACCGTGCCATCTGTCCTGTTTCAGTTTCCTCCAGTTGCTGACATAAAAGCGGAAGTATCACTATGCAGAGATGCTGATACTCATCCCGAAACAGATAACTTCATTACAAAGACCATAAGAGACTAACTATACCTTGTGGCACGCGGCTGGGGGTGGTACCCAGCCGGGACGCCCAGGAGGACAGGAGGAGGGCTCATGCCTACTCCGGACCACGAGGGGGCGACCACCCTGGTTATATTGGGAGCCACGGGTACAGGGCTTGGAAGCTCTACCCTGTAGGGGCCCGTGGCCACCGCCAGGGGGCGTCCCCATGCCTGGAGGACTCGGGATCCCAGCACTTCCGCCACACCAGGGAGTGCTGGGGGGAAGAAGAAAAGAGACACACGGAGTGCTTCCGGAGAGACAGCCGGCACTTCCGCCACACAGGGGCGTGTCAGAGGAAGATTGCCGGGAACCACCTGGAGCACATCCGGGAGACTATAAAAGGGGCCGCCTCCCTTCATTCGAGGCTGGAGTTGGGTGGAAGAGGACGAGGTCTGAGAGTGAGAATGAGAGTGAGAGTGAGAGTGAGAGAGATAGAAGAGCCTGAAGGCATATTGTGGACAGAGGCCTGGACTGTTGGGGTGATTGGTGCTGCGGCACTGGGTTGTGCACTTAATTGACTTTATATATATATATTGTAAATAAACGTGTGTTGGGAACTTAAAATGATGTCTGTCTGTCTGTGTCCGGGCTGCTTCCCACAACCTATTTTTTTGTACGTTTATGAATATTAATGGTCTCTTCTTTGTTTCAGAACCACTGAGCACACCATTTCTGCCTTTGCTGTCATCAGCAGCAAGTGCTTGCACTGGACCAGTGAAAACAGGGGGAAGAGTGTTTTGTCCTTGATCACAGACGCTGGACATCCCCAATGAAGGAAGCCATTGACAGCTTTATCGATAAGTATCATGGCCAGAAAGACCTGCTGAAACTTGTGGACCACGATTATGCTGCCATGATGCTGAAGCCTTGTAGCGATCCAAACACTATGCTCCATCCAAGAACAAGTGTCCATACTGACAGATACATGCAGTATCTGGCCAAAATTAAGAATGTTAGCTCTTCTTTGAACATGAACCAGGAGAAATTAATAGAGACACAAAGATTGTGGCACAGTTTGACTGAGGGTGGTCATACTGCCCATGTGCCAGTTGTGACTATGTCCCCTGCCATTGTCCACCCCCCTTCACCTTCTTCTGTCGTTCCACTGTCACAGGATTCAATTGAGAAAATTGTGCATGAAATCATACAGAAACAACAACAGCAGCAGCACCACCACCAACAGCCCCAAATACACAAGAAAAGGACAAAATCCTGTCTTTCATGTGGTCAGCCAAAATCAAGATATGAAAATGATGGCTCTTCAGTTCACTTTTTTTACCAGCAAGGCCCCATCCATTATTTCTATTGTTCTATAAAAGTTTTTAAAATGTATGAATCAGAGGGACTGACAGATCAGAAAATGCAATTTAAACATTTTGCAGAAACTGAGTTCTTTCAGCGGGAACTAGATGCCACAAGGAACAGAGTAGAAGAGAAAGGACAACAGAAATGGAAAAGGCCTGATCCTAACAGCCCTCATATGCATGTGGCATTTCCAGGACGCCCTGGCAAATACTGTACATTTATTGCCCAGCCAAAGTCTTCTCCCTTTATAAGGATAAGGGGATGGAAAGGAAAATTACTTGGAAAGAGTTCCAATCATCAGCTTTTTATGAAACAGAGAAGAGGAGGTGGGAGGAGGAAAAGGGGGAAATAAAAAAAAGAAATAGTTTATTGAATAAGTGTAGAAATATGGCGACTTTCTTTGTTGTGCCTCTTTGGTTCTCCTGAGTCTCTCTGTATAATCGTGAGGAACATTTATAGGATTGTGGTTTAGCAAAGAGCTGAAAGTTCACAAGTCTTTCACAAATTTTATAAAACTGGCAATCTACCTCAAGCTAAATATGTTTCAATAATTATGTACATACTGTATGTTTTTTTGTGCTGTTAAAATATTTGGTTTAACTTTCGTGTGAGACGTTTTTTCATTATTAAAGTAAAACCATTCCTATGGTACAAAAAATGTGTCATGTTTGTCTTAGAGTGGGATTTCACCCCAATCCTAAGCACCTTACACATTAAACAATAAGTTAAAAAAACTGCATTGTTGTTGTCTGGAAATTAAAGTTCACAAAGCACAGCTGGACCCTGCATCAAGTATTTAATTTATATGTTTTATTCTTATTTAATCCAAAGCATTTTAAAGAAAGAAAACACACACACAAAATGGGCATTCTCCTCGCTTGGGAATCAAACTCGGGTCTCTGAGGCACGGCAGGCCTGCTGAGCTCTGATTGGCTGAGCAGTCCATGTCAAATATCCGTGACTGGCCCCCGTGTAGGAGTTAGCAGTTCTTTCCACTGTACTACTAAAGAATTAGTGACAACATGCCACACTAACCCAATTTCTTTTTCTTCGGTTGTAGTCTTGAATAAAAGTGTACTTGTTCTGTTATATTTGTACCTTTTGTGAAAGTGCTTGTTTGATATTGGACTACATTCTTCACACATTTTACACTTCATGTCAAAATTTTGTTGTTAATACTAAAAAAATTTGTCTTAGGTATGTGTTCAACATTCCGTGCATGTCCTGTCATCCTACACTTACATAGATCTTTGTAGACACGGAACACGCATGAAATGCATGTGTTCCAAATAACAATATATTTTTTAGTCAGGTACTTCACTCCCTGATAAACAAGGCTTGAGCTGGGAGAGGTTTTTGCTGTTTCTGCGGTGGTGGAAGGATGCGATAGCAGGCTGCTGGTTTATGAGTTTTTTCGTAAGCTTTGGCAATTCTAGAGTTAACCCAGCACATGCAAGCTTAAAAAGAAGAACATCCAAATAATAAAAAAGACTTTATGACCAACACCTTCCAAACCCCACCTTATTAATTCACCTCCAACTCCACCCTATACCTGCTACATATTGCCTATATATATTTGAAATACATACATTCCTCTGTCATTCTTTATTTACACAGATTGTTGTAGACATGGATCACACATGAAATGTATGTATTTCAAACCATGGTATTTCATTACCTATACAATTCCTTACCAAGGCATCAACAGATAAACACTTCAACACAGACTTCATCCGTGAGGATTGAAGCAGGGCGATGCTTTCATCTGACTGAATGGGGGGTGGAGAATGTAGAAGGGTACATTCTGCTAATCAATGTACACATTTGTAAAACAAAACTGGGCAATTAGAGTAGTGATAAGGAGCTACGAGCTTCTTGGAATATGTCAGGAAAATTTAAGGAGGTCAGGGGCAACGAAGAAAATTGTAAGCTCCAGGGATTTTAGTGTTAAAAATGTTACTACTCCTAGAGGGTCACCCTTATTTGTACTGGGCAAGACTCAATAGAAGTATTATTAAGTATCGTACAAGAAGAAACCCAAAAAGAATAACAGTTACAAATAAAAACAGATAAAAACATAATAGAAATAGGAATAACACAAATTTAGAGGAACAAATAGTGGAGCAACCTTCTAAACTAAGTGTGGATACCATTAATATGGGGCTTATCTAAACAAGGACACTTAAAAATTACAAACTTCTAGCATATTTTTGGGGTTCTTTTTGACAGTCTCACAATTTCCTTTTCTATTCTGGCATTTGTATAGTTTTATCTTATTTTATGGAAGACGCTCATCATTAACCTACAACTAAGTTCTTTGAATGTGTCAGGAACATGTGAACTACTAATCAAAATTTTAAAACCAATGCAACTGCCAAATTCTTCTTTGAATTCAACTTCAGAAATTCCAACATATTACTTATGTTTTGAATTTCCTTCCTAATCAGATATCTGCATTTGAATATGTTACTTATCAGTGAATTATTCATTTCAATGCTTCAAACATACATTCTTAATGCTCTCACTTATAAGATTAGAAAAAAATGTATGTCATGTTTCTTCAGCTTCACTGTTCTTCATTTACTCATTTACCAATTACTACTTTTTTTGCCTTTTATGATTCCATAAAAATGCTTTCACTCCTCATTATTTAGCTAGTTGTATGCATTATAATTTTTCAAAATGAAAATATCAAGCTCAGAAAATGAGATGAGGAATGGATGGGTTACTTAAATAATGGATTGCTGAACAATTATAGTTGTTGATAAAATAATTTTGCTGCCACAGGTTATTTCTAAGTTCTGATCTTTTGAAGCACTGCTACATTACTATGAGAAATGGCATTCAAGTCTACTATGTGGACTTAATTTTGAAAGTCTTTGATAGAATTCCTTAGGTGATCACAGATTATAGCTCATTCTTACTGAAACTATTCATGGTTGCATCCTTTGTGATTTGAAAAAATAATAATAATACAGTTCCATCATTTTATATTCAGAATAACAACACTAATTTGACATTTCATGCATCCCCTTAAACTCCATTCAGTAGTATGTTCTTGTAAAATATTGTCTAATTTTCTCATTCTCTTATGTTCTTCGAGTATCAGCCTGAATAAGTCTGAAATAAAACCACATTAGTAATCATCAGTTTATCAATTATATTATTTTCTGCATTAACCAGGTTTTACTGCACATCTCTTTTCAGAGACCTGTGTCCACCTTGGCTATTCTGATGCTGAAGTGGTTAGCACTTCAACCTCATGAAACCAGTTAAGAAGAATTGGAGAAATAGTGTTTTTCTGTGCTGTTTGAAGAACTGTGCCTTTTGTGAATTGTCATACATTCTGAAAGACTGACTTAATTTTTGTAATTTTGTCTCTGTTTGCAGTACAATGAAGTTCAAAAGAAAAATCACTGCTGTTTATGGGTGTCTTTAATACATACAGCAGGCATGTATTTTTTATATGTTTTCCCAAAAATAACTCCACATAAGCTACTCTAAAGCGTGCTTACAAACTTAACTGGTAATCATTCTGGTGCAATAAGGTTGAGTGCTCTTGTCTATAGTTAGTTATGATGGCATGGAATCAACAGGTAAAGGTTTGTTAATTCTAATTGTTGTAATTCTGTAAAGTTCTTAAAATGTCACACCAAGCACCACTCCACTCGCGGGTCTGGCCAAGTGAACTGTGGCAGTAGATACATGTACATTTGTTGGGTCAAGTCAAGGATGCATGCCAATGGTTGAGGTTGACGGTTACTCAAGAAGGCCAGAAGTTCACAAAATAAACATTTTTTTTTAATAATTTTTTGCATTTATATAGTGCTTTTCTCACTACTCAAAGCGCTCAGCAATTGCAGGTTAAGGGCCTTGCTTAAGGGTCCAACAGAGCAGAGTCCTTATTGGCATTTACGGGATTCGAACCGGCAACCTTCCGATTGCCAGTGCAGATCCCTAGCCTCAGAGCCACCACTCCGTTGAAGTCCTTTATGAGATCAACCACTCTTTACCAGGGATACATATCTGCTGATATACAATACAACAACATTCCAAATCCTACAACAAAGGAATCTCTAGCATTGTTTTTTTAGGGATCACCAATTATGTACTCATTTGGACACCTTGAAACCCAGTGTGGAGTCTAATGTAATGCACACAATGGACTCCCACATTCTTCACCTAAGGTGAGAGAGTGACTATCGACTTCTTAACTTGGACCTATCCCCTCTGTATAATATTGAATGTTCAGGCCATGGACGAATAGAAACATCATGTAGATAACCTTTTGTTTCAGCTGATCCATTCGGCTCCACAAAAGCCAAATGAACTAGAGGAGGCAGCAAGAGGATGTTACCCTGTTTGTTTATCCAAATAAATAAATAAAACCTCAGGAGAATCTGATTGCATATAGTGTGGAAAAACAAGATAAATGTTGGGGTTCCAAACTGGCTTTCCCCATTTGTTTGCAAGCTGTAAGTGAAACAGCGCACAATTGCGCAAATATCAACAAAAATGCTTTCCTCTGGCATTCTAACAAAATAAGGTCACTGCCTATGAAGGCTTTTTAGATGCTTTTCTCTAGGTTTGAAGGAGCTCCATATCCTCTGCTGTCCAGTCAACAAGTAATACCTCCTTTAAGGCAGCTGTGCTTTTTTGATCGTTTGACCAGAAGGGGCAGAGTCTGTTGCCCTCCCTGGGCAGTTTCATGGCACTGTGGAGGCAAAGGAAGATGACACAGTTAGCAGAAGCACCCCCGCATAGCGCGTAGTGGCACTACATACTGTACCGGGGAGGAACCCAGATGGTGGCACTCAGATGCGCATGTGTGGCAATAGTTATAAAACCTACTAGTAGCTCGGGGCAGTGAATTGCTTACCTCTAGTTTTGTTTGTCAAGAAATAAATAAAAAAAATATTTCATATGTATTTTTATTAAAAAGTGAGGAAATGTAAAGTATTGCAGGAATGTCTAATATATAACAAAGAATTAAATTTATATATATATATATACATATATATATATATATATATTAAACTATTACTATTAAAGGAAAAATTAAAGGAACACTTTTTAATCAGAGTACAGCATCAAGTCAATGAAACTTCTGAGCTATTGATCTGGTCAGTTACGTAGCAGAGGGTGTTGTTAATCAGTTTCAGCTGCTTTGGTATTAATGAAATTAACAACAGGTTCACTAGAGGGGACCAATGTGACGACCCTCAAAACAGGAATGGTTTAACAGGTGGAGGCCACTGACACTTTTCCCTCCTCATCTTATCGGACTGTTTTTTCACTAGTTTTGCATTTGGCTACGGTCACTGTCACTATTGGTAACATAAGGCGATACCTGGACCCTACAGAGGTGGCACAGGTAGTTAAAATTCTCCAGGATGGCACATCAATACGTGCCATTGTCAGAAGGTTTGCTGTGTCTCCCAGCACAGTCTCAAGGGCATAGAGGAGATTCCAGGAGACAGGCAGTTACTCTAGGAGAGCTGGACAGGGCCGTAGAAAGTCCTTAACCCATCAGCAGGACTGGTATCTGCTCCTTTGGGCAAAGAGGAACAGGACGAGCACTGCCAAAGCCCTACAAAATGATCTCCAGCATGCCACTGGTGTGGATGTCTCTGACCAAGCAATCAGAAACAGACTTCATGAGGGTGTGCCCTGTGCTCACTGCCTGGCACCGTGGAGCTCTATTGGCATTTGCCATAGAATTCCAGAATTGGCAGGTCCACAAACTGGCACCCTGTGCTTTTTACAGATGAGAGCAGGTTCACCCTGAGCACATGTGACAGACGTGAAAGGGTCTGGAAAAGCTGTGGAGAACATTATGCTGCCTGTAACATCATTTAGCATGAGCAGTTTGGTGGTGGGTCTGGGGAGGCATATCCATGGAAGGATGCACAGACCTCTACAGGCTTGACAATGGCACCTTGGCTGCCTTTAGGTATTGGAATTAAATCCTTGGACCCATTGTCAGACCCTATGCTGGTGCAGTGGGTCCTGGGTTCCTCCTGGTGCACGACAATGCCAGGTGTCTTGTGGTGAGAGTATGCAGGCAGTTCCTGGAGGATAAAGGAACCGATACCATTGATTGGCCCTCATGCTCGCCTGAACTAAATCCAATAGAACACCTCTGGGACATTATGTTTCGGCCCATCTGATGCTGCCAGGTTGCACCTCAGACTGTCCAGGAGCTCATTGATGCCCTGGTCCAGATGTTATAAATAATTGTAATAAACAATATGTACATGTGACATAATGTGTACTATTAGGCTGCTGCATAAAAGGTGTATGTGTGCTGTTTAACTTGGTTGTCTGCAGTGTAGGATTATCTGATAAAGAAGAAGGACTAGCATTGGCATTCCTTGTTGTGGGCAACATTAGCATCTGTAATAGTATACTCTTTTTTTTAGTGTTATGGTATGCAAGGCATACAATAAAAGTAAGGTCAAATAACGAAATGGGGTTCATCACATATTAAAATAGAATTCCACAGGCTTGGCACCATGAATAGAGAAGCAGTGAGCTTTGGGAATGATGCAAATGTTTTCTTCTATGATTTCATTGTCCTGTTTTGCTTAAATGAATGTAGTTTGGTATTTTGTGCAATTTGTATATTTTGTAAAGTACTTTTATTACTATTCGGTTTGTTATTATTTTCTCTCTTCTTGTCTTTTTAACTCTTATTCCTCACACTGAGTCGACTGCACCTTCAATTTCGTTGTTCCCTTGTAAAAGTGACAATGACAATAAAGATCTATCTATCTATCTATCTATCTATCTATCTATCTATCTATCTATCTATCTATCTATCTATCTATCGATGTATTTTATAGACTTCAATAATTTGGCTTTAGAAAAGTCTTAAAAATCTTTCAAAAAAGAAGGAAACTAGTGGAAGAGATGGTATGCTGGAAAGTTCTTCCAAAATTCTCATAAATCTATTATTTTCCAATAAAGCTGCATTACACCTTTTACTGTTCTTACATTTTATGTGCATTTTCATAATTATATATATATTTCATTATCAAGAACACCACATATTATAATTGTCTCAGCATATATTTATGAAAAAGCATGTTTTTAAACTTACAAGAGACCAACAAAACCCTTGTTAATTGACTCCTAATAAAGAAAAAAACAAGTGATGCTGAAGCTGACCTAATTACTTATCAGGCATCCCATGATCCCTCTCAGCTATGCAGCTGTTTTACATTTGTTTTCATACACCTGCACAATAAAAATAATATACCACAATACCCCATATGAACAAAACTACAGCACATTCTATGGAAAACAGCAAGAGTGAATTAATTTTCAGGACCAAAGTGGTCAGTTTAATTTGTCAATGATCCTTATTTTACAAAATGTTCCTCCTGTAAATTCACTAGATTCTAAACTATAAACCTACCTTTACTATGTAAATTATTTATTTGGTGGGATTAGTGTCCTAATTGGGGATGTGGCAGTATAGCTTAATCAACAAATAAATGCCACAGTATATAATATGCACTTTTTAACTTAAACTTTTACAAAAGAATTCACTTTCCACCTTGCACCCAAACTTGCCAGGATAGGCAAATAGACTGGATTAAGTAGGTCTGAGAATGTTATATTATGAGTGTTATACTGTAATTAGGTAGACTGATTTAACCTTTCCTGGATTTTACTGCCCTGTGTATGTTGTCCACACGTTTAGCATGAAGGCACATTTTATAAATGATATACTCTTCACTGGTAACTGAACTTACTCTTACAACATGTAGAGATCAAAATACTTTAAAATGAATCCTTACACTTACAATACCATAACTACTTCTCCTTACCATACATTTTCTTCTGATTTCAGATTATTTGATGATATAATATATAGAAAGTTTGGACAGCAAATTCAAAAAGTAACTGAGTCAAACAGCAGATTCAGTTGAATAGTAAGTGCAACCTCAGTACTTCAGGACTGTTTTGCAAGCACTAATTAGAGCATGTTCAGAGGAGCTGCCACATATGACGATTGGCTATATAGACAAGTGCATGCGTGATGTCACAGTTATCAAAACATTCAGAATTCTGGCAAATCAGAACCCATGGATGACAGAGGTTCAGAGAAAACTGAGAATCAGGGATACAGTCTTTGGGTCTGGGGACAAAGTAGCTCTCAGGCTGGCAAGAACTGACCTTTCCTGAGCCTTCAAGAAGAATAAGCTGGAGTACAAAGGAAAAATTAAGGGAAAACTTTGTGACTCCAGAGATGCTAGGCATATATGGTAGGGGATTCAGGCGTTAATGGACTATAAAATAACACCACAGGTTGAGGTCATTGATGTCTCACTCCCTGACAAGCTGAATGAGGTCTATGGCAGGTTTGAGGTACTAAATTATACACCAAGGAAGAAAACCACAAAAGGTGAGCAGGTGCATAGACTGTGTACAGCTGAGGGGAAAACTAAGCAGCATCAATCCACATAAAGCCGCAGGCCCTGATAATACACCTGGTTGGATGTTAAAAGACTGTGCTGCTAAGTTAGTAGATGTTTTTACAGTCATGTTCAACATCTCTCTCCAGCAGTCTGTCATACCTACACAGTTTAGGACTGCCACCATCATTCCTTTGCACAAGAAAACAACTGTAACCTACCTCAATGATTACCAGCCTGTGGCACTGACCTCTGTCATAATGAAATACTTCAAACAACTAGTGAGGGGTCACATTAAAGCTAGCCTCCCACCTTCACTAGACCCTTTACAGTTCATGTATCATGCCAAACAGTTCACAGATACGTGATCACACTTGTCCTACACACCATCTTATCCCATCTGGAGAAAAAGAACAGCTATGCCAGGATTTTGTTTAATGACTTCAGTTCAGCCTTTAATACAATCATTCCATAGAAGCTAATAGTGAAATTTTCTATGATTTGATTGAACACCTCACTTTGTAACTGGATCTTAGATTTATTGTTAGAAAGACAACAGGCAGTATGTGTTGGCACTAAGACATTGTGCACCATCAAACTAGGTACGGGGGCCCGTCTGGGCTTCATGTTCAGTCCATTGCTCTTTACTCTGTTAACACGATTGTATTGCAAAATGCAGCACATATCAACTCATTAAGTTTTTGATGATACAGCAGTAGTAGTACTCATCAGTAAAGAAGATAAAACATCTTTCAGAGCAGAGGTGCAATGGTTAATGAGCTTTTGTGCGGGCAACAATCTGTCCCTTAATGTCAACAAGACAAAAGAATTGATAGTGGACTTCAGAACATAGGCTGAACATTGCCCACTGCATATCAGTGGCTCTCCTGTAGAGAGGGTCAGTAGCACAAAATTCTTGAGCATCTACATCACTGAAGATCTCTCCTGGACTCTCAATACCACACACCAGATAAGGAAAGCTCAGCATAGGTTGCACTTCCTTAGGAGGCTGAAGCGAGTGAGAATCCCTCTTCCCATCCTCGCCACCTTCTACTGGAGCACTATTGAGAGTGTCCTGATGGGCTACACTACATCTTGGTTCGGAAACTGCAGTGTGTCTGACAGGAAGACTCTGCAATGTGTGGTGAGGATGGCTGAGAGGGTTATTGAGGTCTCACTCCCCTCCATTGAGGACATTTTTGAGGACAGATGGATGAAGAAAGTCCTCTACATTGTAAGAGACTCCTCACAACCCTGACACGAACTGTTCAATCTCTTCCCATCATGAACAGCAAGAATATGGAATAGCTTCTTTCCATAAGCAATAAGACCACTAAACTCTCTGTAACATGCACATATCAAGACAGTTTTTTTATACATGTAATTATTTATTTTTAGCCGTAATATTTAATTGACTGTTTTACATAAGTGTTGATTGGAAATTACAAATTTAGCACTGTCTTGGTTTACTCTTTTCTGGATTTTCTCTTTCCCTTTTTGAACACGTTTCTGGTCTGGAGTAACACAATTTTGTCCCAAAGGACAAGGAAGACTGCAGTGATGTTACAGAGCAGTAATTGAGGAAGAGTCTCCAAGCTGACATCCAGACATAGAATATTGTTTGCAGTATGAGTTCAGTGAGGGAAAACAGCCAAAAGACCAGTACATTTGGAGCTCCACAAAAGTAGTTTCGGTTACTCACTTGTATTTGACAGGTCACAGCACAGAAGTGCAGCATTTAAGAGTCTGTTGTGCCATTTAACAGCACCAGCAGCAAAAACAAATACCAGCCTGCCATTTCAAAGAGTTGGCACTGACAAGTTGCATCAGCTAGGGATAAGTCACCCATATTATGAGCTAGGATTAAATCACCTTTGGCAAAGGCACCTATAAAAACAGCATGCCTGCTAATGTGGCAATGGTGAGCAGTCCTTTTAAGGATAGTGAGCCACATAAAAGAGCCATGTATAAAAGCAAATGGATCCATTCCAGCACTCTTTGCCAGCACTGCAATGTTTCATTAGGGACACTATTCATATTTTCTGTTTATTTGTGGGTCTTGCACTTACCATATGCATTGTTTTTGCACTTTTTACCGTTTTGCACTTTGAATTTATCTTTAATACCCAGCTACTGTGATATTATATTTGATCTGAGTTTTTTAATGTAACAAAGACAGTAGTCTTGAGGTAAGGTAGTTGTTTCACATAAGAGAAAACAGAAGTTTCTAGGTAAGGTGGTTAAACTCACTAATCACTGGGCCAGAGTATGGCAATGTGTAGCATGCAAGCAAGAATTTCAATTTACTTTCTACACATGAAAATAATGACGTGGTCTTGTATGGGTGCTCCATTCTGGTTGCAGTTTGGATCCAAAATGAGACAACTCTCTCTGGGGCAGCCAGGCTTTTAGAGTGGTCTGCCCTCACTGGGCATCTTCTCACCACAGCATGTCAAAGAAGAGATGATACCATTAGCAGCAGAGCCTCCTCTCACTGGTATCAATTACCTCAGATGAGTTTGGAAGATGATCCTCTGGTGTGTAGGTGTGACAAGAGTTAGAAGTAAAATCTGACTAACATGCATCATATTGCCTACCCTTGACACCATGATAAACTTTATTGTATTTAATAGAAAGCACAAATTAGTTTAGCTGATGTACTCATTACCATCTTACGCAGAAGACAATAAAAAAAAAATGAGACAATGTAGATTTATGTGAACTAAAAGCTAAAACTATTTACAGGCAGGTTAACCTTTCTAGGACTGTCTAGTGACCCCATGATTTTTACAAGAAAACATGTCTTTTAGGAATACTTAAGTGATACTGAGGAATGGTAGCCACCAAAGGTTAGGATTAGGGTAGGGGATATGGCCTTTACGGAACACTCAGGCACACTTAGTTCCCAATTTAAAATTTAAAATATATTTTGTTTTATTCAACCCTCCCACAATTATACTAAAAACCCATAATAATTTAAATTTAGAAATTTCATAAATATTTAAAAATAAAAAATAAATATTCATTAATATAATTAATATCTATTAAAATCATAAAATAATCATAAATAATCCATAAATGTTAATCCCTAAAATTTAGTTAAAAAATAATCTATAATTGGTAATCTCTAAAATTTAATAAATAGTGACCCTCAAAATTTAATAAAATAATAATAAATAATTAATAATATTCTAATTGGTAATCCCCAATTAATTTTATTTTTCATTTAATCCCAATGGGGACCAGGTATTCAAGGTTCTTATCTAATTGTTCTCTATTTTCAACCTCCTTGTATTCCAATCTGACTTCTGCTGCAGACCAAATATAAGAGGTTTATGACCTTTTAGTGCAAATTGCACGTATAATGATATTTTTTTCTATTGATTTTCTATAAGTCTGAGGTGCTGTACAAATCTCTCTCACAATGAATTTTTACTTTCCCCTATATAGATCACCCCACAGCATTGGATACCATACACAGTTTTTTCAATGGATTTGGAAATTTTGAATAATGTGTCTCTCCTCTTTTGTCAGTTTATTTAAGATATTTATCTTCTTAACAAAGTTGATTTTCCAAGCTGTTTTATTTTTGGTTTTTTTTTTTGGAAAGACATTTTGTGTGTACCAAAATATCTTTAAAATGTTTGTTTCTCCTGTATGCAGTAATTGATATTTTTGTAATGGAATACGACTGTTCTGCGCTTCCGAAAAGTGAGAGCACAAAACACTCATAATATGTTTCACATAATTTCAATACGTAATTACTACCGGAAATTTAAAATTTTGTTATCTGTGGGATATTATCTATTATCAGATCTCCTTCTCCCAAAACCATACCCCACTCCAAATCCCCAACACAGGCATCCTCTTCCTCCAAACTACTCCTCCCCCTAACCTGAATCTCACCTCTCTTGCCAGAAACTGTCTGATTGTTTTCATATATTAACCCTGTCCTTAACCCTGATTAATTCACCCTGATCAAAGAAAATTTATTTTATTCCAAATAACCTCATTCTCACTGGGTTAAAAAGTGTCCATTGATTTTTATCATCCCATTCTTTGATCATACAGTCCTTAATCTCTGAATCCTTTAAATATTGTATTTTTGTGAACTAAGATACTGGATAGCTAATAATTTTCTTGATCTGAATCAAAATAAAACGGAGGTGCTTGTAGTGGGTCCATCAGCTAAAGCCCAAATTGGTCTTGGACTACACGGCTTTTTCTCTGTCTTTTGCAAACCTCAAGTCCTATCTTGGTGTTATCTTTGACAGTAACGTCTCTTTTGAGAAATAGATTAATTCTGTAGTCAAGAGTTGCTTTTTCCAGCTTCGTCTTTTAGGTAAGATCAAGTCTTTTTTATCTTGTAGGGATCTTGAGAAAGCTACTCATGCTTTTATCTTTTCTCGCCTTGATTACTGCAACTCGCTGCATTTTGGGATTAGCAAATCCCTGGTACACAGGTTACAGTTGGTCCAGAATGCTGCCGCTTGCTTTCTGGTTGGGGCAAGAAAGTCTGATTCTGTTTCTCCAATATTAGCTTCTTTACACTGGCTGCCTGTCAGTTTTTGAATTAATTTTAAAATGTTGTTGCTAGTTTGTAAATCTTTACATGGGCTTCCTCCTGCCTATTTATGTGAATTGTGTGCTTTACACCAGCCATCTCGAGTGCTTAGATCTTCTGGTCAGTTGGCTCTTGTTGTTCCTCATACCAAGTGTAAAACTAAGGGGAACAGGGCTTTTGCAGCTGCTGCTCCTCGCCTGTGGAACTCCTTACCTCATTTCGTAAAGGAGTCGTCTACAATTGAACTGTTCAAAACAAGATTAAAGACTCATTTCTATTCACTTGCTTTACCGTGAACTTCAGTAATACTGATGGTTTCCTTATTGTGATTATGTAATTTTACTTCTATTTATTATTTATTTTATTTATGTTCATTTACTTTATTTCTATTTATGTTAATTGTATGTTTTTTTCTTCTTTTATTGTAAAGCACTTTGGCCACAGCATTCCTATGTTGTTTTAAATGTGCTATATACATAAATTGACATTGACATTTTAATCCCCAATAAAGTTTTTTGGTCTACTCCTCCCATAAGAAACTCCCATTCAGTTTGCAGAGCCAAATTACTCCCTGAATCCTCATCCCCATAGGTGGAAATAGAACAGTCAAGATCCTGTGTTGAATAGTAAGTGGGACTTATTTTAAGATATTTGGGAATGTCAGTTTTAATCTCCAGTTGTTTCTGACGTAAGAACCTACGGGAATAACCTCTCTTTCGCAAGGTCTTAACTTCTCACTACCTCTATGTCATATAACTGGTGACATTTAATAGCAACCGTAAATCACATGGTGGAAACCATCCAAAAAACAGCACAAAAAATGCCCTTAAATAATTATTACAAAATAACCTTAAATACATCAAAATGCAAAAGCTTCTAAAAATGAAATGTAGATGTTCTAGGCAAGGCATAATGTTAATTCATGACAGTCTTATACTGCTGAAATTTCTGAGATTGTAAGCTGTGTAATTAAATGAGAAAATCACATGATAGTAGATATTGGCATCTAATAAAGACACTGGTTTGAATGAAAACCCTAAGCATGGATGTTTTGGTTCAAAGTTAAGAGCTTTTGGTGAAGGATATAAAAGAGAGGGTAATATATAAAGCGTAAAAAATGTTAGAGACAACGCTAGAAATATCAAAAATGAATACCAAAAGGGACATGCGATCCTAAATATGGCTAAGCAAGTTGCAAAATGTTAATTTAATAGTAAAAGGTTATTTTTTAAGAAAAGACCTCCAGAGAAATAATGTACTGAAAGAAAAATGTAGGGAGGTGTGAATAAACAGAAATGGAATTAAACACCTTCATATGTTGCCTGGACACAGAAAAGGAAGAAGGATTTGAAAATCAAGCTGACAAGAAAATTACTTTTTTTCATTTGTACCAGCACATTTAAATTAGAAAACAAGATCATATAAAACATTTAACTTTATCTTTCATTCTCTGATAGTAGTTTACATATAAGACATCTTATTTATAGTAACTAGGTGTGTACACATGACTCTTAATAATTAACTGATGTGGGACTTAACAATACTTAATAGCAGGTGGTGTTTCTAGAATATATAATTTATCTATATGATGATTAGTGTAATTGAAATAATTCATAGTCATTAGATGTAAATGAACCTAGCTGATCAAAGAAACCTATGCTGCTAGATTTCTTTTGTCTTCCATGTTGCTTTGAACAAAGCATGTGGGGCTCCACCAGTTAGTGTATATAAAAGACATCCATGTTAAAGTTCATTTATAATGATGGCTCAAGTCTCTTCTTTAGTTACTGAGTATTTTACACAACACAGGCCAAAGAAGGCTTGTGAGCTTTTTGCTCCACACAGTGGGTGGCTTCTCACTCTAAACTGGTTTAACTCTTCAGCTTTCAGCTCATAGTGAGAACAAATTTTCAGCTTTTGGCTCCCCCAAAGAGAGAACAGCTCATCAGCTCTGAGGTCCTCAAAGAGAAAAAAAAAAGATGAAGGCAGTTAGTGTTGGAGGAATATGTAACTTCTAGTGATTGGATTAAAGTCCCTTCCAGTTACAGATCTAGACGAAGTTCAGTTTTTGATTACAAGCCTTAAATTAATGTCCATTCGGGTGCCTTTTTGACTAAAGGAGTCCCTGAAGAGATATCAGCTCAATTGTGATTCACACTTTTCCCATCAAATTAAGTATTGTGCTGAACAAAGTGTTAGTTCAAGCTGCAGTTCAGTGATTTACTTAGGAACACAGGTAGGGAGGTGCAGCTGGATTTCTGCATCCCAGTTAAATCTGCTGTCTTAACAGGCCTTGTGTGAATGGGCAGTACCCACTTTGTCCTACTCTGTCCAGAATCAAGAATAGACACAAGGAAGGAACATTGTTGAATTCTGAGCCACAGTACACACTTAAGATACGTTTCAGACTTATAGGAAAGAAGCTCTTGTTAAGAAAATACATTATTTCACACTTTCCAGAGTTTGGTTCTAGGCTTGCAAAAAACAACCAGTAGAAACTTCAGCCACCATCACCCTGAAAAGGAATTGGTGAGTTAGAAAACAGATGTATAGAAGGAACTGGCTAAGAATATAACTGTGGTGAGATGTGTATATATATATATTGTCACACACGTGCGCATGGCAGGCAGCTAAAGGGTAAAGAGTAAGGGCAATTCCGAATCAGACCAGTATGTGGCAGAGTGCACTGACTCTTTTTCTCCCTTTCCTGCAGACCATTCACGGGAGATTCCACCTGGCCCAAGCCTATGGAGAAAGACCTTGCTTTAAAAGTCTCCACCTTTTCACTATTCCCTCAGTTCTGTTTTGGACTCGGTTTTGTGCACATCAGTGCTGTTTACATTTTTGCAATTTTGCAGCCAGGATGCCAAATATGCAAGTGGCTGCCCCAAACCTTGCTATGACATAGAGTGGAGTTTGTGACAATATATATATATATATATATATATATATATATATATATATATATATATATATATATATATAAATTGTATATAATTAGATGATAAGTACTACAGTTCCCATGATGCATTCGGACAGGACATACAGGAACAGTGGGAGTGATGGGTAATTTGTTGAGTAGTTGGATTTAGTAATAAAAAATGTGCATTGCATTCAGTAACCCGTTTGAGTCTTGACTTTCTTTAATCAAGTAAGACTGAGGTGGCATGACATGGTGTCAGAAGTGGTCTTGAAGTAAAGACAGCAATAAAAGCCTCCTTGAAAAATGAAAAAAAAAGAAATGTTTAAGTTTAAGATAGATAGATAGATAGATTTAATGCCAACACTAGAGGATATAGCACCAAGACTTACAGAAGCTAGTATCTTTTTCATTCTTAACGCATCCTCTGGTTTTTGGAAAATAATGTTGGACCCCAAGAGTACAATGTTAACTACATTTATAACTCTCAAAGGCAGGTTTTGTTTCAGGTGTTTACAATTTGGAATCTCCTCAGCACCTGAGATATTTCAATGAGAAATGAGCAAACTGTTGTGAGATCACACAGGTACAGAGGTTGTTATGGATGATATTTTAGTACCCGCAACGGCGCACTGCACGATAACATGCAGTGAATACACTTGATTTGAACATTTATAGTTTTCATACTCTTTCTCTGTAGTTTAGCATTCATTTGCTCAGGGGTTGATGCGCTTCTTTTCTCTACCCTAGTGGCACGCTTCTTCTCTTCTTCTGGCATCTTTTCGTGTTAAAACTGATTAAGTCAGTGTTTGTGTTGCAATTAGTTAGTACGTTTTTGGCCACTCCCATGGGTCAATTCTACAATCAAATAAAATAAGAAGAGGAACAACCTTGGACGTCAGTCATCTCCTGAAAGCAGATAGTAGACATCACATAGTATATGTGTACCAAATAACGGCGCACTGCACGATAACATGCAGTGAATACACATGATTTGAACATTCATAGTTTTCATACTCTTTCTCTGTAGTTTAGCATTCATTTGCTCAGGGGTTGATGCACTTCTTTTCTCTACCCTAGTGGCACGCTTCTTCTCTTCTTCTGGCATCTTTTCGTGTTAAAACTGATTAAGTCATTGTTCGTGTTGCAATTAGTTAGTACGTTTTTGGCTGCTCCTGTGAGTCGATTCTGCAATCAAATAAAATAAAAAGAGGAACAACCTTGGAGGTCAATCATCTCCCGAAAGCAGATAGTAGACATCACATAGTATATGTGTACCAAATTTCAGGTCAAAGGTCAAACGGTTTACGAGCTACAGGTGATTTAAAATCCTGGACAGACAAACGAACAGCCACGGTAGCGTATTATATATAAAGATATGGTAAAGACCAAGCAGAACATGATAAAAATCTAGATAAAGTCTTGAGAACAATACAGGAGTTGGGACTGAAGCTTAACAGAGACAAATGTCAGTTCAGTAAGAGTTAGCAAAGAGGGAGTGAAGCCTGATCCTAACAAAATAAAAGCAATCACTGATATGCCAAACCCAGTAGACATTTCACAGCTTAGGCAACTTCTAGGCATGGTAAACTATCTGGGTAAGTTCATGCCAGGTCTTTCAACAGAGATTCCTCCCCTAACAGAGTTACTGAAGAAAGACGCAGTGTGGGTGTGGGATGCACCACAACAGCAAGCATTTGAATGGGTCAAAGAAATGTTATCATCCACACAACTTTATTAGCCTATTATGATGTGCAGAGGCCCTCAATTGTGTCAGCTGATGCTAGCAGCTATGGCTTAGGAGCCGCATTGCTGCAAATACATGGAGACAGAGCAAAACCTGTGGCCTTTTTTTCTAGAACATTGACTAAGGCAGAGCAGCGATACTCACAAATTGAAAAGGAGTGTCTTGCGGTGGTATATGTGTCACAGGTGTCTGGTCACACTTATAGGTAATCTAGCTTAGACACCATTAAAATATCCGACTACGCCACCCACATTTATTAAGAGACTGGGAACTCCTGAAATTTATCAATAATAGCACACAGGTTTCTTTAAATTGGGCGGTGAGTAAACACACAATGAAAGACACAACAGTAATTTAGAAAAAGCAACAGTAAGTTCTATTGTACAAGACAATATAAGGTACATTAAAAAGATAAACGAACATAACAGAACCTAAACATATCAGGAATTAATTTCCTTTTTTTTAAAAGGAAAATACACAGTCCACACTCTAAAAGTCCGTAAAAACAAGAATTGTAGGATACAACCTTTAGTGGTGCAGAGTCCAGTTTGGGCACTGTGTTACCCCAACACTTAATTGTTCATGGATGCCCTCTGTTCCCCGGCAGAAGCTGTGTCAAATTGTCGACTCCTTGTCAGCGTCTCTTCGTTGTCCCTCTTTCTTCCACTCTGGGCTCCTTGTGTTGCTGGGACCTAGGCACGCCTCATTTCTCGTCTGTCAGCTTTACTGGGTCCTTTCATGCAGATTCCCTCTCTCGCTGAACCCACATCTGGCGTCTCTTTGTGGAGCTGTCTCTTCCTCCCTGGAAGTGTTGCCGTCCTTGTGCCTCACGTTGTGCCAGCCAGGTACCCTTGTCTGCCTGCGAGCTCCTGTGCCCTGTCCGAGTGTCTTGGCAGCGTTTCCTGTGGACTCTCCCTCCTGCCTTCTGCTGGCCAGCAGTTTATATTTACTTCACCCCTCTGTTGTCAGTCCTGGACAAACAGCTTAATCAATGGCACATCTAAATTGCCTGGGTTTAACAATTAATAAAAACGCAAGTTAACAAAATGTATGGTTACCAAACATTAATAAGTACAGATATGCTGATTAGGAACCAATATTTCCAAGCCAGGTAAATACAGACATTCTTCTAAGGCCAAAGCAGTGATCCCCTTGCAGGACAGCAAATACCACTAATAAGTACAGATAGCCTTTTAACTTCTCACCCCCCAGTCCCAACAGTGGGTGCCTAATGGAGCCACCCAGTGCACAAAAAAAATGTAAAAAGTGTCCCCCTCTGACATATGCATGCGAGAGGTTTGCCTGTTACCTCCATGGATTAAGAGCGTTCATTCCGCAAACAACCCCTGAGATGTCAACGTTTCCTGATGCGTCTGATGAGATTTAATGTAAAAGCTGAGCATGTTCTAGGCAAGTTACTTGTGGTGGCTGACACATTGTCACGTAATCCAGTGCGTGATGAGGAATACCCCAATACAGAGGCAGAGGCGCAAGCCTATGTTGAGTCGGTGATCAAGTCCAGGTCAGTGTCGGAACCAATGCTAAAAATAATTAAGGAATCCACAGAGAAAGACTCTGAAATATGCAAGGTAAAAGAGTTTCTCAGCAATGGTTGGCCTCATCATATGCCTTATGAGCTGCAAAGGTTTCATGCAGTAAGGGCATCTTTAACTGAAGCTGAGGGCTTACTGTTGTATGAGGAGAAGATTGTCAATCCAGTTGCTCTTAGAGAACAAATTTTAGATTGGTTAACAAAGTGCAGACAAAGGGTTAAAATGTCTGTATAGTGGCCAGGGATTGGAGTAGAGATTCACAGAAAGGTGTCAATCTGTAACTTTTGCAAGGAACATAAGCCTAGTCAGAGGAAAGAGCCACTTATGCCTAGCGCTTTACCACCAGGACCCTGGTATAAGATAGGGGCAGACCTGTGTGAGCTCTCCGGAAAGGATTATCTAGTGGTAGTGGACTATTATTTGAGGGATATAGAAATAGCACAGTTACAATCAACTACAAGTCAGCACATCATTGCCAGGCTTAAGACCATGTTTGCAAGATGGGGAATTCCACCAGAACTTTTTACAGACAATTGTACTCAATTTAGTTCCATGGAATCTGTTCAGTTTTGTTTAGATTGGGGTATGAAACATACCACATGTAGCCCTCATTTTCCACAGGCAAATGGTGCAGTTGAGAGAGCTTTGGGGACTGCCAAACGCATTTTGAAGCAACTGGACCCCTACTTGGCCCTTTTAAACTATAGAGCTACCCCACTACAGCTACAGGGGCAAGTCCAACCCAGTTGGTGCTGGGACGGCAAATACATACAAGGGTCCCAGTTACAGAGGGAACACTGCAACCACACATCTTTCCTTTTAAAGAAATGCTGAAAAGAACAGTAAGGCTAAAGCAGACTATACGTTTTTTTTTTGATAAAAAACATTCAATACACACACTCCCTGCTTTGCAACCAGAGGAGAAAGTGCTTCTTAAATTGGATGGAGAAAAGGGTTGGCAAACATCAGGAATTGAAAAGAAATAAGCCCAACGGATGAGCCACGCTCATATTTGGTGCAAACAGGTAATGGCTCAGTACTGTGCCGTAACTGTCGTCACCTTCAGTCAGTACCAGTGGTGGCAACTGACAGTAGACAAGATGAAGGGAGCCTACCTCAACCTCAGGAGGATCTTGGTTCACCTGCTTACATCTATGTCATTGGAAAATTCTTTGCCTACCCTGAGTGTTGGGAATACTCCACAGGGACCTTCAAAAAAGTTTAAAGTCAGTTCCAGGGGAAGGGTAATCAAACCCCCTGCACAATATTGTGAATAGTTGTTATGTTATAAATGTTTGTCTCCACAAAAGAAAGGAGACCTTGTTATGTCCTAAAGTAAAAAAATATATATTTACTTGCAAGTATGTTAAGCAACAAGGGTATTTCTCAAAAAAGGGGGAGATGTGGTGAGATGTATATATATATATATATATATATATATATATATATATATATATATATATATATATATATATATATATATATAATTTGTATATAATTAGATGATAAGCACTACAGTTCCCATGATGCTTTTGGACAGGACATACGGGAACTGTGGGAGTGATGGGTGATTTGTTGAGTAGTTGGATTGAGTAATAAAAAACGTGCATTGCATTCAGTAACTCGTTTGAGTCTTGACTTTCTTTAATCAAGTAAGACTGAGGTGGCAATGACAATAACAATACCTTTATAACTTTGGTTTGAATGTAGACAGTAAATTCAAATTTCAGGGACAAACTTAGGGCTAAAATTAAACCATATGTAATGTAGGGAGTAGCTGATCTGCTCAAAGCCAAACACAGTCTGCAAGTCTAGAATCTGTGGGTCAGTACCAGTATAGATAGTTTATGAGGACAGCCATTTCAGGGACATGCGATGTGAATGAACAGACAGCTAAAAATGTTTAGCAGAATTAAAATATAAGGTTTCAAAAATGTAAATGAGTTCTTTGTGTAATGACATTTATATTGCTTGATTGATTTTTTGTGTATAGATGGAACAGATGTGAGCAGAGCTGGAATGCATACAGAAGACAGCATATTTTTTCTCCATAATGGTGTCATTTTATTCTTAAAGGCCAGCTGAACATCTTCTTTGTGTGGATTATGACTAGCTGTCTAGGTAGAGAGTGTTTGCTAAGGACAATATTGTATGAGAAGGATTGCATCAGAAAATCTCAGTTGATCCAAGTAAGTTGATCAGAAGTAAGAAATGGAAAAAGTTGTGCATTTTAGAAGTGGAGATGTATAGATTTATTAGGGTCATCATTGTCATGTGTATAAAGTACAGTGAAGTTGTTACTTGCATGTGCTATTTAAGATGCAACATGTTGCCACTATCAAGCCTCATAATTAGCTGTAATCCCAGTTTGAAAATTTGTAAAACAGTGCTCATATAAGTAGGTGTCTTTTTGCTAGAGCATCACATACAGTATATCGTTTCTGCGTGGCTTCTGAAAGTGGGAACATTGCAGCCTGACAGCTCAAGTGACATGTCTAAAAATAACCCTTCTTTTTTTAATTCAACCATGAATTACTTACATTTGTTTACTTTTTTTAGCTGTTGTGTACATTTGAACTTGGAAAAACAAGAAGACTAATAGAAAGTAAATGCATCTCCATACTGTAAATACACCGAGTTCATGAAAATCCCGGCAACAGAATTAATTTTTCAGTTGGGATAAATGGCTTCACTGTTGCCCCACGGTCAACATGTAAAATCACATATTGTGTTACTGAAGGAGTTGGAGAGCACCTTCACTGGTTTCTTCCATGATCAGACAGAAGCAATCCCAGGTGCCCACCATTGAAGTAAATGAGCACATTGAAACTGTTCTAGCAGAGCACTTGTTAATTCCCTTTAATGAACTGTATGTGTGAAGTCTTTATAATAAATAACTGATAGATTTGCCTTGTGTCTGTCTCTCTGTTTATACTGACAAGGAGCAGACTTTCTGTCATAGACTAAAAATACAAACAATCAGACTTGTTGAAAGTTTTTCCTTTGAGGTATCTTGTATTTTAGGGAGAATTGAAGCTCCTCTTTATGGTACTGTAGAGGCATGATCATCCTCAGCTTGTAAACAATGAATTTTAATGTAATCAGTAGTGTACCCTTTAGAGGGTATTCTATCATTCCAGTTCTTACATTTCCACTCTCTTCTATTATCATATTCATGCATGCAAGTATTAAGTATCTGGCCACAGCTTGTTAATTTAATATTTTCATTAAAAGATATTTTTTATCGGCTCCTTATGAGTAAATTACAAATTTGTGTTTGTGGGATGTGTGCTCTCCAGTGAACCAGAAACCTGCTCAGAGTTATTTCCTTTCTTAATGCTACAGAAATAAACACTACCTTCAACTGGATAAGCAGGCTAAAAAAAGGATGAGCGAATGGATGGATTTTCTTTGTTGAAGATTTGCTTTTTATTCCCAGTTTTAAATACTGAGCATTGTAGGAACTAATGCTTAAAGGAATAATAATAAATCATCTATTTATCCTTTTTCAAACCCACTTAATCTAGCAGGACTGGGTGCATGGTAGATACCAACCCTGGATTGACCACTCACTCACCACTGGGCACACCCAAATATACACCCTCACCTACTCCATTTAAAGTAAACAGTGTAAAGGAATGAGTCTCAACACACCGGAAAGGTTTGGGACAGCCACCTGTATATTGTCCCTGGCTGCAAAGAAAACAAGTTGTTGTTGTCAGGTTGAGTTCCAGGACTAAACTCATGAGGTTTTGGAAGATGGTGGTTTTATATGCCGTGAAGCAGAAGTGATGTCATCTGGCTGGAACTGGAAGTGACATCAGTCTGGGCACCAGAACCAGAAGTGACGTCATTCTGGGCAGCGGGATCGGAAGTGACGTTAAATTAGGCAGGTATTCCCGTATTTGGCCGGCAGAGATAACAGAAGTAGGTTTAGAGCACCCCACCACCCCCTGGCCTGGCAGGTAATTACCTCCACTTGGTCCACTCAGCTCACTTCTAGTCACACATGTGTAACAGCAGTTAACCTAGCATTCTCATGTTTGGGATGTAGAAGAAGAAACCCAAGTAGAATGTGCGGACAGTGGCCGGACCAGGATCCAACTGGCAACTACTGTCCTCGCGAAAATGAAACATGCACATATGCACACATAAACACAGTCACTTGCAAAAAAAGTTTTTCAATCAATGCACATGAAGATGCAGTTTGTTTAGTACAGAATCTGTTAGAGGAATTGCACCTAGCCTTTTTCTACATTCAGCTTGCTACAGCTATATAGATAGATAGATAGATAGATAGATAGATAGATAGATAGATAGATAGATAGATAGATAGATAGATAGATAGATAGATAGATAGATAGATAGATGCACAAAAATCAATAAATACGTTTTTTTAAATCCTCCAATATGTAAGCAGTGAAATGCAGGCTTCTCTTTGAAATTAAACACTTTATATTTTTTGTGCAAGTGTACCTAAAGAATCCAACCCTTGCTCTTTAAATGATAATTCTGTTAATTACAAATGTATTTTTCAGTCAATCAAATGTTAAAGCTTATTCTGCCTTTTTTATTACATTAAAAATACAGCAACATATACCAACCAGTTTGCCTCTCCTTGATTTATGAATGCACACAGTCCTTGATATTTAACGTTATTGTTTTTCTGAACACCAGCTGTTTAATTTTTTAATGGGTGGCAATAGAGCAGCAGATGGTGATGTTGACTCTGATTGGTGTGCTACAGTATTCCCAAACATACCCTTCAAATGGCCCTGCTGCCTTATTACTCCTACCTGAGTGTGACAGATGATACGTTTCCAGGACAAATGCACTATGATTCAGCGTCATCATTCTCCAATGCGATTTGCTGCTGAACCTGAACCTCCAGGGTGCTCTCAGTAAAAATCTTGATTATCTGAAGTGATATTTTATATGAGGTGAATGGAAAAAATGAAGCCAAGTGAAGAAAAATAATACATCTATTGAAAACAAAGTAATTTTGCGGGTTACACTCAGCAGGAACTTTATTTAAAATGAGCACAGCCTCTGAGAAGCATGCATTTTTCCAAATGTCTATTTTGGTGTCAGCTAATTCCCAATATTTCCCTGAAAAAAAAACAAAAAAACATACACATACAGGCCTGAGGGTCATGGGGGAAAATGTTTTTTGCAATATTATTCCAGATGGAATCCAGGCACAGTTTTTAATCAATTTGTGTGTCTCACAGGTGTGTAAATGGGATGAAATGGAGAAACACAAGAGAATAATAAAACAAGAAATCTAGTGTGGTGAATAATCCATTTGGTCAAACTATTCACTGTGGCAAGGGCATCTCCTTTTTGACAATTTATCTCAATTCCTTATAGGTCAAGTTTAACAGCAAACATTAATTGAGTGTGTAGCCATCACTTATTTGAGGTCTTGTATAACTAATGTGAGCTGGGTGTATTTTCATGACATAAGAATTGAGGTTGTGAAACAGCCAGCCATTCAGACATGTATTTATCTATAAGATCACATAGCCAGTAAATAATAGCCCAATCTAATGGCCAGCAGAACTGGAATGTGTGTGCCTAGGCTACTTTATATTTCACAAAGCAAAATTGGATGTTTCAGGCTATATGCAGGAACTTTGACTATGTCACTTCTACTTGGAAATACATTGCTACTACTGCCCACTTCAGCATCAAACTCTGATTTCCTTTATCTGGCATCTAAGGATTTGATCGCATCAAATACTGGTCCTTGAATGGTTTGTTATCATTGTTACCATATGCCATTTTCAGAAGAAAACTGTAGGCCAAGAATCCCAAAAAGGTTGTCACCTAAAGCAGACCCGTTTTCATATGAGACTGTACAGTACTGTAGTAAGCCAGTGGCTAGTACCTCTGTCTTCAGTCTCTATTTTTTCCACATTAACCTTTGTCCTTATCTGTAAATCCTACGGTGTTTATTGAATTTAGCTGCTGCTTTACTGTCATTGTCTTTTAAAAATACTGTGGTACCCTGGGCATAATAGGGAATGTCTGATAGGTAATTTTGAAGGCAATGAACTGTGTGTCCAATCCATGCTTGTTATCAATTTAACTTAATGCTTACTGTGTTCATTGCAATGTTGACATTTGAATATTGTGAGAGGTGTTCTGCTTCATCTAAAAAAATGTTCTTCGGTGTTGTAGTCCACACCAGTATATCAACTTACTTACAAAGATCAACTTACGAGGGGGGACCCAAAAATAACCGGAATTTTGTTGTTGTTAGGTTGGTACTTGTAGTACATGGTTGGGCCGCTAGGGCGATCTAGTTACACTCCTCACACCCTGATTTGTGGGAGTCGGGCGATTGGTTCTTTCATCATGACAACGCTCCATCTCACACTGCTCTCAGCATTCGCCAATTTTTGGCAAGAAACGGTATGACAACCCTGAACCACCCACCCTACTCACCGGATTTAGCTCCGTGTGATTTCTTTTTGTTCCCTCGGATGAAAAAAGACTTGATAGGAAGGCGTTTTGCTGACGTCGAAGAGGTAAAACAAGAAACGACCAGAGCATTAATGGGCATTACTTCAGACGAATTTAAAAAATGTTTCGAACAATGGAACAAACAGTTAGATAAGTGTATTTCCGCCAATGGAGAGTACTTTGAAGGAGACTAATTGTAGTTTGTAGAGAAAATTAAATTAAACACGTTTTAAAAATATTTCCGGTTATTTTTGGCTCCCCACTTGTACTTTACCCGGGCTTCTTTTTAAACCATAGTTTACCACTTTGTCATTGAGGCTGGTGTAATCTAAAGACATTTACAAATTTGACAGCATTTTCCCAGAGGTATTTAATTATTGGTATATGATGCCACATAGTGTAAGTCATGCTAAGCTCAATCTGTAATCTTCTGTTAGTGGTAACATAGTTTATGTTATTATTAGTGCTGGACAGCGATTAAAATATTTAATTGTGATTAATCGCATGATTGTCAGCGATTAATCATGATTAATCACAATCACAACAATCACATTGTTATGTGCAACATTCAATAATGAACTGAAAAGTATTGCGTGTATTTTGGTTTGCAAACACTTTAAACAAATAAGGTGGTTTTTAACAGCAGTATTCCCTTTACATAGTTCAAATATTTCTTGTAAATTTCAACTCAAACATTAATGTAATCAAATATAAAACCAAAGCTACTTGCGACTGCCAGGGCATTAACGTTTTACCTAGTTTCTTATAGAAAAACAAGTTACCCTCAGAGTCCAGAGCCACGGTCATAACATTATAACAGGCACTTTCCGAACAACAGCAAGTTAACATTTCTAAATCTGTTTCTTTTTTATCTGAACAGATACCAGCAGAAACATTTTCTTTTATCAGGGAGCAGCATAAACAGTCTATGTTCAGTAGCAACTCTTTGAGAGCTAATATTTTTCCAAAAAACTCAGTTTTCTGAAAAGCGCACAAAGCAATAGTTTCACACATAAGTCAACATAAAATGTCTATTACTGCCTGTTGTGCCTGCTGTCGGCGCCTGTTTGCTGTTTGTGGCAGTAGTGGCTGCACGGGGGACGGCTCGACAGCCAGCAGGAATGCACAGTGGGTGGCTGCCTGGCTGTCTTTGTGAGACAGGTGTGTGCAGGGGTGCAGTGAGACACAATATGGTTTGTACCTCCTGTCATCGTAAGTGTCTGTCCTCCCAGGTGAACATTGCTATAGTTGCATCAGCTACACAAACGTGTTCAGGACCACAATCTCCAGATCACTTGCATCAAAATTGGAGCCCGACAAGTCAGTCCAATTCAGCGATAATACACAAAAAGTCATCCACGGATTATTTTGCTTTGAGCATTCACTTTGGTATCTCTCCACATGCCATTTTAGAAGCTGTTTGCTCTTCGCTACTCATGCATGCACAGGGAATCAAGGTCAAATCAACAAAGCTAACTTTCCTTCTAGCAAAAGCGTATCAAAAAGCGGTGTAACAAGAAGATCACTGATCTCTATCGATCGCTAGTGAGACCGAGGCTTTCAAAATGATAATAATAATAACAAAAACTCAGTTAACACGCGATAAAATAATTGTCGGCGTTATTTTAACTAATGCATTAACTTGCCCAGCCCTAGTTATTATTTATGATAGACAGACAGATCGTGTCACACATGTGCGATTAGGAGGCAGTCAAAAAGCCTAAATGTGAGTGAAACATCGTGAGATGAAGGGCTGTCACGTGGTACTTACCAGAATCTCTTCTCTTCACAGAAAAACCGAAGAAAAATAAATAACACCATGTCCGGGTTCCAAAATGGCTGCCATGACGTTACTTCCGGTCACATGAGATGACGTCACTTCCAACGCTTCCAAATGACATCACTTCCGGTTTTCATCGAACGCCGTTGTTTCCGATTCCTGTTGCAACGTCACCTGCTGCCAACCATTTCCTATACCCATAATACAATTCTGTATATAAACGCCATTTTGTAATATAAACATTGTCAAATGTTACCTCTTGTTTTTTTGATCATTTCTTTGCTACTTTGTCCGCAGGACAATATACAGGGACGGTCCCCAACACTTTGTTTTTGTGAATGCTTCATTCTTTATTGGAAGAATTCTCACAATAGATAGATAGATAGATAGATAGATAGATAGATAGATAGATAGATAGATAGATAGATAGATAGATAGATAGATAGATAGACAAAGCAGTTGGCGCAGAAAGTGCATTCAAGTTAAAACAGGTAAATAAGATAAACAACCACAAATAGTAATTTCCATAAATAACTAAAATCTCTAAAATTAATCTTCTCAAATTACAGTAAAATAATATGTTCTAGGCAGACCAGATACTGTTAACATTTCACTGCACCTAGTCAAACCTGAATTAAGCCTGAGCTAAATGTGTTCTGCAGGTTAATTCAGAGGGTGTGAAACATTGTTCATGATAGTAGCTTTACCAATATCCTCCTGTCTGCTGATACTGCCTCTAAAAAGTCCAGACAAAAAGATCCTGATTTTCAGATTGTGTTTTTGAACCTGTAGACATCTCTTATTTCCAAGTTGTTGCCCCTAAATGTCACATCTTTAAAAAATATACCTGTTACCAAAAACTAGAGACACACATATGGAAATGTTCCACCAGTGACAGAGGACCTGAACCTCCTCATAAAAATACAATAGACTATAATGACTTTGGCTCTTTTTGTACTGTATAATATATAACTTGTGTGTTTACAATCCAATCTAGATCTCTGTTAAGACAAGTTCCCAACCCGGAAAGCTTCAACTTATAGATAGATAGATAGATAGATAGATAGATAGATAGATAGATAGATAGATAGATAGATACTTTATTAATCCCCAAGGGTAAATTCACTTTTTTTTTTTTAGATAGATAGATAAAAAAATAGTAAAAAGTGTCCAGGAAACGAGTCCACATAAAAGAAAGTGGTAAGAGTTGTAACAGCCGACCCCTTTACCCAGCTGGCAGCTACACCTCCAAGACCTGTGGCCTGGATGATTTACTGAGACTGAATCTAACTATCAAGCCGTACTTCTAACCAATTAAACTTTTCCCCACAATCGACAGTGAAAATATAATTACACAAAAGCAGGATGTAAAATTAAACGGATTAAATGGATTAAACAACAAGACATGCAAAAAATAGAAAACATATAAATATAAATATCCCTCCACCCCAGCAACAACAAGACACCACCAAATATAAATACAACAAAAACCCTCCCTTGCCCCTGTAACATATAAACACACAACACGAATAACAAAAATTGAATGATATACGGAAATGAATGTGAACGTGAGTCCGGTAATAAAAAACTGTCCTGAATGCGGTCGACTGAATTAGCGAAAAATGAGTCGTTTGATTTTCCCCGGACAAAATGGAGCAGCTTCACCGTGAATCCTCGGTGCGTGGTGGATGATTAATCCCGACCCCGGGGTCTCTCGTGATGAGGTTCTTGAAGCAAGTCCGGCGGATAGAAAAACAAACTGGATGGAAATGCGCGATGTGGAATATAACAGGTACAGCTGGCTCGTGGTCGTGAATGTGAAAAATCTCCTTCTCTCCTCTCCTCTCCTTCTCCTCCTGCTGGCTTAAATAGTCCTGTGACGGCAGTAATTGATTAATCGTGAACAGGTGTTTTCCAGGTTTGCGGCTGTGGTCTCCTTCCATCATCCGTCCCCCTTTTCGGGGACGGCATTAACTGATACACATACAAACAGCAAACGGGACAATGAAACGAGACGCACTCAGAACTGACATTTACAACACTAACTATGTGGCCCCGCTACAGAGTGGCCAGAGAGATAGAGAAAAAGGTAGAAAGATAAAGTCGTACATGGAGGTGCTGGAAAGGCTGCCACTCACAAACTTTATTAAATAGAGAATAAAGCCAAAGAAAACTTGTCAGTTCACACCTTTGCTTATTCTGAAGCTGCAAAAGCCTGGTATGTCTAAAATCTGTTGCTCCTGAAATTTCATTCCCGTTCTGCACTGGGTAGCTTTTATCAGATGTTTGCTATTATGAAGGACTTTATATTAAAGACTTGGTTATTTTTTGGATTTAAGAAATATCTCTAGTTTCGTAAGATCGTAAGGAGAAAGACCTTTTAATATGGGAGTACATGCACAAAATGTCTAGAGTGTGTTCTTCATGGCCTCAAGTTTTACCAAGATGGACCTGGCTCTGCAGAACAATATAAAGGTAAATGCTGGTTTTGAAAATGAATATATGATTAATTGCGAAGGTACATTTTAAAAGCCATGGTTAAACAAATCCATCTCAGTTTTTTACAAGTTGACCTTATGGAGGCAACAGCTGTTTGTTGTTGTTGCATTGTTCATAGAGAGTAATAAAGGCTCACCTCCCAAAAGGTGTTTGCACTCTGTCCAAATGCTTGCTGCTTTGGCATTCTTTTTTTAACTAAGTCCCTTAAGGAACTGACTTATTTAAGCATTTTCTTGAAACAGGGGCTTATAGACATTATCTGCTTTAGAGTGACGTGGTTGTGTATTTGAAAGGAGCATTCAATCTGATTTACATAGACATGGTTCAACTATGGGTTTTGGAGTATACTATATAGTGAAAGGTAAGCTAATTTCAGGGTTTGCTCTGTAATAAAAATCTATCAAAATGTACAAACTGCACACTCAGTGACTATGCCATGACACAACCTATGTGTTTTGTCCAGTAAAGTAACATGAACATCATCCTCCTCTGAAAGCATTCAAAATTGGGTAATGTTATGGGTATGGGTAATCTTATATATAAACATCTATGTGTGGAAGAGTGTCTGTCTGTCCGGCAGTGAGAGATGGAGCCCTTATCCCGACTGAGGATACACAAGCGAGGCCAGCATGTCGGCAAAATGAAACATCCAAAGAGAGAGTCACTGGCTTATCCACTATTACAGAAGCGTGACAAGCACATCGGTGAAAAGGTATCCATTTTACTTTTCCTCCTGCCACTAATGCACTAGCGATGCGTGAGCATGCTGGCAAAATGAAACTTCCTAGGAGAGAGATCACCAGAGTAATTCCTTTCAATTACCTGACATCTCTACATTTCAATTTTTTTTTCTGACGATTTCAATAGTTTCTAGGACCATGTGCTTTTTACAGCACAGGCTTACACAGCTAGTATAATTATACATATCTTGGATTTTATTTCTCTCAGTTGCTTTGATCTTTGAAATAAATAGTATATAACTGGTTGTTTGTAACCATATTTCTTTTTATAGTTTTGCAGTTATAAGGGATGTCTAATGATAGTGCAAGGTTGTTATAAGCAAGTAAATGAAAATGAAAACACTATGTCATAAAAGATACACTTAAATATACTCAGATGTTAAATAAATTGACTGTGTCAGACAGGTAAACTTTCCTATACTGTGTTTATAGATACAAGTAGACATGTGTGACTGTAATGCACAGTAAAATCAAGAGTGTTCATTTGAATGTTAACATTTTTTGACACTAAGACAGCTACTATAACAAATGCTGTAGTCAATAGTATGCCCAAGTGTTGCAAAATAAAGCCAGAGTTGATAACCAGAGCATACATATAATTTTGAGAAGTGCCAATCTTTTACATGAAGCTCAACTTTTCAATCTGTGCTTAAGTTTAGTTTCTGCCACCATTTCAAACTTGACAGAAGCTGCAGAAACAAATACAAGAAAAGAATGCTTCAGTGTAAGTAAAAAAAAAAAAATCATAAAACAATTTTGTAATCATTGTATTGTTTTTAGCATAAAAGCAGCTCTTTACCCCATACAAGGCAAAGCGAAGGTATTTAGTATAATTTTAACAAATGATAATTGTGGTAGTTTGGTCCCTGTGGTATGAAAAAATAATATATTTTCTTTCAACTTTAAAATCATTTAGGATTGTAATGTAATAAAATAACTTGGTAACTAAACAACAGAACAATACAATATGAGTATATAGTAAAATTGTGTTTAATGCTAAATGTGTTCAGATTATCATAATTCACAAGTGGCAGACATGGTCATTTGGGCTGTCATATTCATATTGGAATTTAGAATACATGCAAAAGTGTACTATAATTAAAAGATACTAAATAGAAATTTCCAATATACTGTATCTACTTAGTGTTATATTATTTTGCATGTCAATATATAATATTTCCTTCTTATCAATAACAAAAAATACCATGATCTGATTTTTCTTTAATCATTTTAATAGAATTAAAAATTTTGATTTTACAGCTTTACCATTTCGGTGACACATTTTTTAGCCACTTCACCCAACACACAGTAAAATGATCACAGTTTTATACGAGGGACGTTCAAAAAGTTTCCATACTTTTTTTAACTCTATAGATACTGTATTTTTCCAATCCACTAACATACCTCGTAAAGTGTGTGTTTTAGCTAGCTGACAGCATTCAGATTTATTGCACAGGCTATTGAACTTTATTTGTCACTGTTGTGCCTGCCTCTCAGACTTACTGCTCTTTTTTAAAAATGTAGAACACTTGTTTAAGTAAAATATGAAATTTATGCAGAAGGACATAGTGAATTTTAAAGATTTAATGGATGAAGACAAGTTGTTACACATTTTGGTCTTTTAGGATTCAGCATTTTAGATTTTACTAATAGCTTAAATTATACCATGACAAAAAGAGAACTAAGAAAGTTAACTTATTTTAAGTTTGTAGTGCTCAAGATATTTCACTTGATTACAACAGATTTTAAAGTCTTCAATGAATTAGTAACTGCAATAGATATATTTGTAGATCCACTACAAAGCCAATAACCTTTGTATTCTTATAATATATCATCCAAATCAAAGTGAAGTTGAGTGTCATTCCTTCTAAGGGATTCATTACACACTGAGTGGTTTACATGGTTAAAATCTTATAAACATGGAACAAAAACAGAACTGTTCATATTATTAACAAAGATAGCACGACTAAAACAGTGTGGTTAAAATAAAGGAAAACAGTAATTTTTACACATGTTTATCATTGTTTATTTACATTTTCCCAAGTGGTAAAATAAATGCTAAAATACAAGCTAAAGAAGCAATGATTTTATTTGTGAATATTTGCAAGTTAATGCCAATATTGTTATGAAAGACACAAAGATTACTAGTGTTTATGTTCTCGGAGAGCTTTGCAAGTAAAATGTGGTTGTAACCCCAGTTATGCAAGCCCTAAAAATATTAGAAAGTAGGGAAATTAAAGGTTTCTTATTTCAAGGTTTTACATGGGCCTGTTGTACAATCATTGCTTTTTTTAGCTTTGTTGAATTTTTTAGTGCAAATATTTAGCTTTTGTTTCTACATATCTGAGAAAATGATTTTCAGGCAGCATACAGTGAAGGCAGTCTTTAAAATACAGTTAATGACTAAAAAGATGCATGATGAGTGCTGTCAATTGATGAATGCTAATTCCTCTCTGCTTTATGTATTCAGTATCAAAGGCATCTGCTTGTTGAATTCATTGTAGTATTTTCCCATCACTAAAAAAGTGTGTGTTTACATTATATACTGTATGCTATTTTTGAGAGTGTTGCACAAAATAATCTGATATTTGTAACTCTAACATTTTTAGGTGAACAAATCATGACACCCACAGGCTTGGCCTTGAAGCCACAAAGCTTTAAATGTGTCAGTACTAAAAGAAACAATAAACCTCCTACATTGAATTGGACCGAGGGCAATTAATTTGAATGCCATTTACTCCTGGCCTCTGCTTTGCAATGTGCCACTTATTTATGGTGATATGATAGATAGAAATGATAAGCACCAGTATTTGCTTCTTTTGTAACTCCAGACTGTCAAATTTGTATTCTCTCCAGCATTATCCAGTGCCAATACTCTATCTGAAGCATTTAATTTATGAGCACTGCAGGAGTTTGAAGTCTCCATTTCTAAGGAGAAAGTTTTTGCCTAAACACCATTTTATGAATCACTACCCTAGTGCCATTCAGAAAATTGGGCCGTTACTTTATTGCTGGCATATGTGGTTTGGGATAAGTACATTAAAACAAATTACAAAACCATAAAAATATTACACAAACTTTATCCAGGAACATCAAATATAGTTGGCAGCCTTTCATTCTTGATATAACTGGCACAAGCCCTGGGACAATGGTACCCTTAGAAACAATTGGTGGATGCTCTAAGATAACATATGTACTAAAGCTATCCTTCTCTTCCAAGGTCCTGGAAGTGCTGACCCAGAAATGCCAGAATTGTATGAGGTTAGTTTTGTTTGTAAATGTGTTTTGATAAACATTTTCATGCTTAGAAATTACAAAAGGTGACACCAGGCTCATATATGTTTGATAATAAAAATCTTGAATATCACCGACTATCTGACTTACATATGCGATGGATACTCTTGTCTGTAATTTTTTATGTACTGTATTGTCTTCTGTTTAAAAAAAAAAATTTCTTGGAAAAGTAATTATATTTTTTACATTTATTTCTTTGAAAGGTTTCCTAAAAAAATCAATAAAAATTGTGATTTTAGAATTTTTCTGAGGACTTCTTTCTTCAGTATTAAAAATGTACAAGTATATAATACTTAACAAAGTAGGCCAACCATTAGAATGAATTTGAGTAAATCAGTATTTACACTGCCTGGTTGATAATAATCATTGACAAAGTGAAATTGCAAACCACATTGAGAAGTGTTTAACAGGTTATAATGTTAATGCGGTGCAACTCTGTATGCTAATGTCAAAATCCTCCACCTGGCAGAATAGATATATAAAGGAAATTTAAAAGAAAGAAAATGTCTTAGTTGGCAGTCACAGATACAGTGGCATGTTATGCAAATGTATTGCTCTTGATATAAAGGAGTCCTCGTAGCATTTCTTGACACAATTCTGATGAAAAATTTGTTGGCTGAAAGTACTAAGTGTTAGTGTGTCAGAGAGAGGATGTGCAGCATTGTTCATAATGGCACTCAGTTTTGTTTTAATTCTCTCCTTTGCTACTACCTGTGTCCTATAACTAAATGCTAGTAATCCAAGAGTTTGTTTTAAACCCAGCCCACTCAATGGAATACCTCCTTAAAACTATTATTGAAACTTGTTATAAACTTTTTCCATATTCAAAATAAATTATATTAGAAATAACATAGTACAACCCTCCAAAGTTAAAATCTAATTGAATCCCAGCATGCTGTTTTAAGTAAGTTAAATTCTTTCAATGGAACAGTTCAACCAGAACTATGTAAAATAATTTCTCAGTTGAAACCTTCCATCTTCATTTTTGACCCAGTACCAACATGCTTTTGATACAGTGAACTCATCATTAGATACGGGGGTCTTCTATGACTGTCTGAAGACTGCAGTTGTTAAACCCCCCTTCAAGAAAAGTAATCTTGACTCCTCCATGTTTGAGAATTTTAGACCTATTTCTAACCTGCCTTTCTTTAGTAAAATTCTGTAAAAGGCAGCTATTAACACTAGAATTACCAGAGCCTACGAAAAAACTCGTAAATCCGTCCCACCTTAAATCGCGTCTTAAATCCGTTTGCACCTCTCCGCTAGAGTCCTTTGTCATCTAAATGTGCTGATAAACACAAGCTACTAGCAGCCAGCTATTCCATCACCCCACCGACTTAGAATGAACTTCTCTCCTAGCTCAAGCCTTGCCTTGATTTGATTACCTGGGATAGAAGTGGAGTTTTACAGTGGAAATAATTCTAGCGTTATTTGGAATACACACATTTCATGTGTGTTCCATTTCTATAGTAGGCTGTGCAAACACATTTTTAAAACAGAAACGTTTTTCATATTCTAATAGTAAATGACAAAATGTAGGCATAAACTATATAACGTATGAAGCCTGAAGTCCATATATCAAAGAAACACTTTCACAAAAGGTACAAATAAAAGAACACGTGCGCTTTCATTCAAAAAATTTAAAAAAAAAAAGCCGCGTTAGCATGCCACATTGACATTCTTACTACAACCGCCGTGGTGTCGTAATGGTATCAGTCCCTAACTGGGAATCAAAGGGTGGCGAGTTCGATCCCGCACAGCTCCACTTCGAGAAATGAACTGCTCTTATTCTTACAATTTTAGAATAACAACATAAATTTGATTTCAGTCTGTAACAGCCAGTGTAACTTATGATACTGGTAAAGGTTAGCTTTTTTTTTTTTTTTTTTAATTCACTTTTCATTCTCGCAGTCGCATTCAGAATCAATCCATACAACCCCATCTGACACAGCTGGTTTCACATAAATAAAAGTGCACTTTTATTCAAGACTATAACCGAAGAATAGCACCAGAATACTTCGTCACACTAATATTTTTTTCATTAGCATACCTTCATGTGGTTGTAGTCTGTGACTTCTTCACATCACTTTCACTGGCTAATAGACTGCTGCACCGCAATACAACTCTGCTTGGCACCATGAATAAAGTGCGACGGGAACTTCCACCTGCAGCTAAAGTCAGTTCAGTACACGAACAATTCTCCAGGCTGGTGTTTAGATCTCCCAGTGCCATGCTGACAGTGTATGTGCCCAAAAAGATGAAGTCTGTCTGCATTCTCAGCACAATGCACCATGATGTGGAGATTGGGCAAGATAAAAAAAAAAAAACCAAACACGGTCACAGACTACAACCACATGAAGGTATGCTAATGAAAAAAATATTAGTGTGACGAAGTATTCTGGTGCTATTCTGGTGATAAAATGATTTCTTCAAAATGTCACATATATTTGTCTTTCTTTTTTCCCCAGCGTGGCGTTGACATCATGGACCAGAAGACGCATGCTTGTTCAGTGCGAACAGGAACACGCAGGTGGCCGGTTGCTGTGTTCTACAACATCCTTGACCTAGCAGCGATGAACGCACACGTACTGTATAAGGCATGCACGGGGTCCACTAAGAAAAGAAGAGTGTTCATGGCTCACCTTGCAGAGGAACTTCGTCGTCGCTTCTTACAGGAAAAGGCGATGGAAAAAGAAAAGATGATACAGCATCAACAAACTTCCGTTCTAAGACCTCAGCTTCCCCCAGGGAAGAAAGTACAGTGTCAGGTGCTCATTCACTGTAATAGGAACCATAGCACAGAGAGGTGTGTACACTGCAACAAGTACACATGTCGTAAATGTAGGAATGGCGGACCTTGGGTGTGTGGGAACTGTTAATATTTGAATGTGATGATTTTATATAGCACGGATCGGAAATCAGCAGTTCTTAACATTGCACCACGCAAGCTGTCGTATCAACCACCAACTGTAACTTGCTTTCTTTATTCTTCGGTTATAGTCTTGAATAAAAGTGCACTTTTATTTATGTGAAACCAGCTGTGTCAGATGGGGTTGTATGGATTGATTCTGAATGCGACTGCGAGAATGAAAAGTGAATTAAAAAAAAAAAAAAAAAGCTAACCTTTACCAGTATCATAAGTTACACTGGCTGTTACAGACTGAAATCAAATTTATGTTGTTATTCTAAAATTGTAAGAATAAGAGCAGTTCATTTCTCGAAGTGGAGCCGTGCGGGATCGAACTCGCCACTCTCCGATTCCCAGTCAGGGGCTGATACCATTACGACACCGCAGCGGTTGTAGTAAGAATGTCAATGTGGCATGCTAACGCGGCTTTTTTTTTTTAAATTTTTGAATGAAAGCGCATGGGCGGCATGGTGGCGCAGTGGTAGCGCTGCTGCCTCGGAGACCCGGGTTTGCTTCCCGGGTCCACCCTGCGTGGAGTTTGCATGTTCTCCCCGTGTCTGCGTGGGTTTCCTCCGGGCGCTCCGGTTTCCTCCCACAGTCCAAAGACATGCAGGTTGGGTGGATTGGTGATTCTAAATTGGCCCTAGTGTGTGCTTGGTGTGTGGGTGTGTTTGTGTGTGTCCTGCGGTGGGTGGGCACCCTGCCCGGGATTGGTTCCCTGCCTTGTGCCCTGTGTTGGCTGGGATTGGCTCCAGCAGACCCCCGTGACCCTGTGTTCGGATTCAGCGGGTTGGAAAATGGATGGATGGATGAAAGCGCATGTGTTCTCTTATTTGTACCTTTTGTGAAAGTGTTTCTTTGATATATGGACTTCAGGCTTCATACGTTATATAGTTTATGCCTACATTTTGTCATTTACTATTAGAATATGAAAAACGTTTCTGTTTTAAAAATGTGTTTGCACAGCCTACTATAGAAATGGAACACACATGAAATGCGTGTATTCCAAATAACGCTAGAATTATTTCCACTGTAAAACTCCACTTCAATCCCAGATAATCAAATCAAGGCAAGGCATGAGCTAGGAGAGAAGTTCATTCTAAGTCGGTGGGGGGATGGAATAGCTGGCTGCTAGTAGCTTGTGTTTATCAGCACATTTAGATGACAAAGGACTCTGGCGGAGACGCGATTTAAGGTGGGACGGATTTACGAGTTTTTTCGTAGGCTCTGGTAATTCTAGTGTTAAGCAGCTAAATGATTACTTGATTAAATATTCTATTCTTGACAATTTTCAGTCAGGTTTTAGAACAAGCCATAGTACAGAACTGCTCTGACTAAAGTAGTACATGATTTGCAAATGAATGCAGACAGAGGCCACATATCTGTTCTTGTTCTCTTAGACTTCATAAAGCCTTAAATAATCTTGCCCTGTCCTATATTTTGGAATGCCTGTCCTTCTACACTCCAAGTCATAACCTTAGTTCTTCAATTGGAGGTCTGCTTATAATTCCAAGAGCCATCCTGAAAAGAAGTGGTGAGGCACTTCTCCTTTTGCTGTTATGCACCTAAAATCTGGAATACTTACCTGCAGAAATTCATCAGGTTAATACTGTGGAACGTTTAAAAAATCTGCTAAAAACTCATTACTTTAATTTGGCATTTTCATAGCCACCTTCTAGTTGTATGGTTATAAACTATACGGGCATGGAATTATCATATTTTTCAGGGATCTGCAATTTGTACTAACCCCCACTCTGCTGTTTCTTTCTGGTTCTTCTGTGGAGGTGATCTGCACAAGAACCCAATCAAGGCACCATGCAGCCTTCTGGAATGTTGGAATGAAGGTGGATGTCTCAGCTGTCCATGAGACCAACTTCATCAAATCCTATCATATGAAGAAGGAAAACTAAAAGGTTTGATTTAGGAACATTTATGTTAGGTAGAATGCCTACTAGGGGCTGAGATGACATTTGGCCTTGGAGCCCCTGTAGATTTTGTTTTTTTTTCTCAAGCCTAACATGGAGTTTTTTTTTCCCTGTCCTCCCTGCCATCTGATCTTACCTTGTTTTGCTGTTATTTATTCTTTAATATATATTGCCTAATCTTAATTTTTTTCTCTTGTTGTAACTTTTGTCATTTTGTAAAGCTCTTTGACCTACATTGTTGTATGAAAATGTGCTATATAAATAAATGCTGTTATTTCAACTTTGATTTAAGAATTTTACCAAAAATATCATATGAGCCATTAAGGAATGACAGCCATTTTTTGGTCACAAAAGTATTTGGACATTTGACTGACGTGCTGTTCCATAGCCAGGTGTGAGCAGTTCCCTCATTATTTCATTAACGGTTAAGCAGGTAGAAGGCCTGGAGTTGATTCGAATGTGCTGGATGCTTGCAGAAAATTCATGAAAGCAAATGTAGAAGGTTTACCACAAAGTGCAAACCACTGGTAAACCTTAAGCATTGGAAGGGCAGAAAACGTTTTTTAAAAGCGTGTCCAGTTTTGGAACAATTTTCTTTGGACAAAGTATACTAAGATCAGTATCAGAATAATAGAAAGAGAAGAGTATGGAGAAAAGAAGAAATGGCTCATGATTCTATGAATACCACATCATCTGTGAAACATGGTGAATGCAGTGTTATGGCATGAGCATGCCCGACTGCCAATGGGCATCAGTCAGTAGTGTTTATGGATGATACAACTTCTGGCAGAAGTAACAGGATGAATTCTGAAGTGTATAGGGATATACTATCTGCTGAATGCTGCAAAACTGATAGGATAATGCTTCACAGTACAGTTGGACAGTGAGCCAAAACATACTATGAAAGCAAACCAAGTGCTTTTCAACACAAAGTAGAGGAAGATTCTTCAAAGGGAGGGGGCTGCTGATGAGGTGGGGTTCGGAGAGTGTTGGTCATAAAGTCTTATTTATTATTTACATGTTCTTCTTTTCAAACTTACATATGCTGGGTTCATTTCCAAATGTCTGTTAATGGTGTTTTCATTAGATAACCACGTTTCAGCCAGTTCTCTTGTACTTTTAGTATTAGTCTTTCTAAAAATGACAGAGAACTGGATGGCTGTTGAATTGAACTTATTAGGAATTGGATTAGCACTTCAGATTTTATCTTATATGTGGAGCAAGGGGCCTTTAGTGTACATTGTTCTACACTGGTTTGGATATGCTACTCCTCAGGTAGGAGTAGGCACCAAGATGTGTGTTAATTATAGTTTTCATTGAATGTAATTGATAAGTACTTTTATTTACAGAAAAGTGTTCCAGAACATGGATTTATTTTACTGATTATGTAATTGTACATCTCTGAGCCTATGCTATGTTTTAGCCATTGTGCTGAGAAGAACAGTACTATTATTTCTTGGAGGCGGAATCCTTTATTGCTTTTGTGTTATTTCTTCTTGTGATTGATAAGAATTTAATATGACATATTATAAAAGGGATTGTTCTTGCCTATCTTTTTCTATAAATAAAATGGTATTATATATAGAGGGATTTCTTGACTCACTTAAACAGCACACTGTTTATAGCATTGATAAATATACACTTTGTTGTAGACATGATTGGTCTATTTCTATTCTGCTAGCAACCTCCTGAAAGTGGAACTTAAAAATGAATTTAAAAAGAAGTCTGTTAACATACTCATAAGCATGATACAATTATTTTAAATAAACATTTCCCCCTGTTCAGTTAGTAAAGCATCTGCCTTCTGTCAGACATCAAAGAATTAAGTGGATGAGAGATTTAAGACTAAAACTAAAGTTACATTATGAGAACGACTCTAAATGTGAAGTCAGTCAAATGGAATTGTAGGTAATTGAAACTCATTTCCATGCACTCGGCCACAGTAATAAAACAGTTTAATCTAACAATTATACAGAACGCATGTTAAAACTGAGAAAATACTGCTCATAATCATTTTAATTATCTGGAATTTCTTTTTAGTTTCTAAGAACATTGATCCTTAAAATGTGCTTCCATGTGGTGCAAGCAACATAAGGGGGACCAACTGTTTTTTATAGATAGATAGATAGATAGATAGATAGATAGATAGATAGATAGATAGATAGATAGATAGATAGATAGATAGATAGATAGATAGATAGATATTTTATCATGACCAACAACAATCCTCTCTCAAATACACAGCAGAAAGATTGAAAAAAAGTCTGACTTGACAGTTATGGACACAGTGAGCCATTATGCAGGCACTCCCGCCATTAAATTTACCTATTTTAAGAAGGTCTTAATGAAACAAGTAAAATTATTGCCATTTGTAATTAGAATTAATCTCTCTTCTTAATATTACCCATTATTTAATTTAATGGATTTAATGTGGTTTCCCATATCATGGATCTGAATACTTAGCTTTATAAAATGGATGGGTACATAGCTGGATTAATGAGTGACTCCCTGAGTGCAACATAAAAATTTTAATGTAACATCCATCCATCCATTTTCCAACCCGCTGAATCCGAACACAGGGTCACGGGGGTCTGCTGGAGCCAATCCCAGCCAACACAGGGCACAAGGCAGGAACCAATCCTGGGCAGGGTGCCAACCCACTGCAGGACACACACAAACACACACTAGGGCCAATTTAGAATCACCAATCCACCTAACCTGCATGTCTTTGGACTGTGGGAGGAAACCGGAGCGCCCGGAGGAAACCCACGCCGACACGGGGAGAACATGCAAACTCCACGCAGGGTGGACCTGGGAAGCGAACCCAGGTCTCCAGGTCTCCCAACTGCGAGGCAGCAGCGCTACCCACTGTGCCACCGTGCCGCCCTAATGTAACATTAAACTCTATATTGCACCCTACTGTTTGCTCCTGTCTCAATGAAACATAGTTGCCTTATTCTAAGCAAAATGCTGTTAGTAAACAAGAACTAAGGGTGGGATTAACAAAAGGGGTAATAAAATTAAAACACCCACCACCCCTCTTGGCGTATCCTATACTGATGCCCTGGACTGTGATGGAGCTTGCTTACATTTCTTTTCATTTACTTTAAGACTGCTCATCACCACCAAACTCTTGCTTGTTCCATCTAGTTTTGATTGTATGTCTTTGATCATCAAAGGCCAGGACAGTCCTTTGCATTATGGTTTGGCCAGGGTTTCCTCCCTGGCTTTAATTTCCTTTCTTTTGCTTTATGTCATAGGATATATTTTGTTTTCTTTCTATTTGTTTTTTATAATTCCTTAATTAATATTGTCTTTGCGGCATGGTGGCGCAGTGGGTAGCGCTGCTGCCTCACAGTTGGGAGACCTGGGGACCTGGGTTCGCTTCCTGGGTCCTCCCTGCGTGGAGTTTGCATGTTCTACCCGTGTCTGCGTGGGTTTCCTCCGGGCGCTCCGGTTTCCTCCCACAGTCCAAAGACATGCAGGTTAGGTGGATTGGCGATTCTAAATTGCCCCTAGTGTGTGCTTGGTTTGTGTGTGTCCTGCGGTGGGTTGGCACCCTGCCCTGGATTGTTTCCTGCCTTGTGCCCTGTGTTGGCTGGGATTGGCTCCAGCAGACCCCCGTGACCCTGTGTTCGGATTCAGCAGGTTGGAAAATGGATGGATGGATATTGTCTTTGTATTAATCATTTCATATTATGTGTTAAATCTGTTAGATTTTGTCCTTGTTTATCTTTTGCTTTGTTCCCCTATATAGCGCCCAAAGCAATAAGGCCACCTGGTGATGGAGCTGGGGGATTGCCCCATCTGTATAAAATGATGTTTTGGCAAGAAAGCATGGAGAGAGCGGTTGCATATAAAACAAAAACTGACACTTTCAGAGAGTTCTTCCACAGTGCACTTGAAGGTGTTGTTCATATAAATAAAATAGACTCTTTTTAAAGCACAGAAACTGCCAAACACATCCATACGTTTGATTCTTCCCTGCTTTACGGCTGCTCCAGAAACACCTGTCCAGTGAGGCAACCTGACGCAATAAACATAAAGGATAGAAAGTTTGCAAGTTCAAATTAAACTTTTAAAAGGAAAACATCTAGCAAGCCTACCCATGTTCATTGCCACATAGTATACAGAAGTAAGAAGTAAAAGTCAAACTCAAATGCAGAGTGCAAGACTGTACATGTTATTCTTACAATTTAGACTCTCCTCTGGAAAGCAATGGGTAGTTTTGGCCTCTGAAGGAGAAACATGAAAAATGATGTCAGATGAAGAGGTAGCAAATTTATTAGCAGAATGAAAAAATAATGGGTATGATACATGTGTAGGAAAAGTATGAGAATAACAGTAAGGACACGAGTCAGTCCTTAAAAAACCTTTCTCAGCTACTAAACATTTAATGTGAATGTAGGATGTTTAGAATGATATGATACAGTGCCAATAAAAAGTATTTGAGTCCTTGAAAATTTTCATACTTTAAAGTTTTACAGCACTGAATCATAGTTGATTTAATTTGGCTTTTTTGACACTGATCAACAGAAAAAGACACTTTAATGTCAAAATAATAGCAGATCTCTGACAAGTGGTGAGTATTAATTACAAATATAAAGCACAGCAACCTTTAATATGATGCACCTACATCATCACTGGTGCAGCTAATTGGTTTTAGAAGTTATATAATTAGTTCAATAGAGATCACCTGTCTGAAGTCAATGGGGATTCCACTGATTGTAGTATAAATGCACCAGACCGTGAAGGTCCAACTTATGCTGAGTCAGTATTATGGCCTAACCTACACAATGAGACAAAAGAACACTCTAAGCAACTCAGTGAAAATGTGATTGAAAAGCATGAGTCAGGGGATGGATACATGAAATTATATACAGTGGTACCTTGGTTTGCGAGCATAATTAATTTCGGAAACATGCTTGTAATCCAAACCACTCGTATATCAAAGGGAATTTCCCCATAAGAAATAATGGACACTCAAATGCTTCGTTCCACAACCGAAAGTATTCATATAAAAATGATTAATACAAAATATAAAGTAAAAATACATAAAACAAATTAACCTGCCCTTTACCTTTGAAAAGAATTGTTACGCGCACACACACACGTGCTCACAATGCTTTAGTATACAGTATACGCTTGTACGGATGTTGACTATACGAGTGAGGCATGCCGACTGAGAACAAACATGGGAGACAATTACCCACAATCCCCCATCGAGAGAGAGAGAACCACCATCGGCTCAGTTTTGATCACGTAATGCTTGGCAGACAAATTGTATGTTGTCACGCTTGGGTCACAAAGCTGCACAGGTTCACTCATGGTTTTCAAGAGACAGAATCTTTATTCAAATACAGGAGGAACAAACACAAGTCTCTTTCAGGAGGGATCCGGGCACACTGTCAAAGCCGGTCGCCACAACTCCGCCTTTCGATCAAAAGAACACAAAATCTGTCCTCCTCAAATGGGTACGGCAGCTCAGGAGCCCTGACTGGAGCTGAGGATGTCTGGAGGAAGAGAGACAAGACAGTAAGACACTAAGACAGCCACGGTACGGTCTTTTAAATGTTTGAAGCCCCAAGCGAGATGCAGATCATGTGGCACAGCAGCAAGCAGCAGGCTAGCTGCTGATCCCACAAAGTGGAGATGAAATGCTGTGTTTGTTTCTCATTGTATCACTGTTTAAGAGGGGTTTTGGAGGAGCGGCCACGTCCCCTTAGGGCTGCGTTCACCATGTTCACAATACGTACTACACATATTGCAAGATCTCTTTATCAAGTTAAAATTTATTAAAAACTAGCAAAATACCCGCGCTTCGCAGCGGAGAAGTAGTGTGTTAAAGAGGTTATGTAACCATATATATACATAAACATATATACATTGTGATAGTTGCCCGGACACCACCAGTCGGAGACCACATCTTTATAAAACATGCACGTTTATTTTCCATTAATAAACACAATTCCACCATAACACACAATGCACTCAGCAATAATCACCACTATTTCAGTCCTTTGCCGCCTCTACTCCTTCAGGGAGCTTCGTGCTTCTCCCACTCCCGACTCTGGCTCTCTGACTGCAAGGAGGCGGCCCCTTTTATTCCCACCCGGATGTGCTCCAGGTGGCTGATGATGTCCATCCGGCAGCACTTCCTGGTGTGGCGGAAGTGCTGCCCTTTGCCCCGGAAACACTCCGGACTTTCCTGGCAGATTCCTCCGCCATCTTGCAGAGTGTGGCGGAAGTAACAACATCCAGGTCCCACGAGGTGTAAAGCGCCCCCAGGCGGTGGCCACGGGTCCCAACAAGTCTGACAGTTCATTCCCCTTTCCCGTGGTCCTCTCCTGTTCCATGGTGGTTGTGCCCTCATGGCCCGGAAGCTATTCTTGCCACCTTCCGGTCCTTTCTGGCGTCCCGGCCAGGTAATAATCCTGGCCACCTGCGACAACATATATATACATATCTACATATACATATATATATACATATACAAATTTACATGTCTACATATATATATATATACATATAAATATAGACATACATATATACATACATACATTCATTCATATATATATATATATATATTTATATATATACTGTATATATACATATCTACTTATTGGCTCCTGTATTTAGGATATAGCGGGTTGGATAATGGATGGATGGACATTTGTATGCATAGCCCTATTTGCCCGTTTTCGTTTTTTTTCTTTCTTCAGTAATATTTCAGTAAACCCAGAGCTTGTCAGTTCAAATCCTGGTACTGACACCACTGTGTGACCCTGAGGAAGTCACTTCACCTGCCTGTGCTGCAAAAAAACAAAAGTAATGTAACAAATTGTACCTCAGATGTTGCAAGTTGCTGGAATAAAGGCATAAGTCAAATAGATAAATATGTATTATACACATAGGAACTATTCATTTATTTTCAGTTAAGTCATCTGCAGCAAACCTTTATAAATGAGGGTTTCTCCTTTTTAGATAGTGCAAACTGTTTCTTCTTCATTGACGTTTTCTCTTGGAGAGCTTTTTTCATTTCATTGAAAATTAAAGCAGCAGCTACCAAAATATGTAGCTTTCTTATTAATTTTTCAACATTGTGTAAAATAACTTTATAAAGTAACATAAAAGGTTTAAATACTGGTTATCCTTTTACACTAAAATATTACTAAAGAGATACAAAAAAAGTAAAATGCATGTTATTTTTCTTTAAGGAGATTAAATATTACTATAGAAAGAAAAAAAAAAACTAAAAATACTGTGCAAGCATACATATTAACACATGTGCAATTAAACGTGTGCATTTACGGGGTGATTTCTCAGGCTTAAAAGCTCGCCTTTTATTAAAAAGGTAAATGCAAACTGTTTTCATTCTGAAGGGCACAAACCACGTTAGATTTCAGACGTTAAACGTGCAAAAATGTTGGTACACCAGATAAATAAGCGCAACATATTATCAGTTGTATTGTATGCTTACAATACATTTAGAAATGTGTTAATCGTTAACTAATATTATGGGATGGTGTTTTTCGACTCATGCCTTGATTTAAACGATTGCATTTCTTGGTGGGTTTGCGTAGCTTATTGTCAATATCTTTACATGTCTTTTTAAGACTTAAGTTAAAAAGGTTTTCTTTTCTTCTTAATTAAAATTTAAAAGCAATACTTCACTGCTGCGAAGCCCGTCTAGCGCTGACGTCCGAGGTTCGATTACCGTAAGCGAGTGCAGTGAGTGTGTACGCCTGATGAGCCAAGAATAAGGGGGAAAGACGTGTCGCGTACTCTTTGCATTATTTGACAGTAAACTATTTTCAACCATTCTATGATCTGCTTCTCACAACTGAAGGCACCGTGGCTGATGTTACCTCACTTGCTGGCCAACCATAAGTGTTACCTGGTAGGTAACCAGCCACTCACTTCACTCCCTTACGGGAATCGAACCTCGGACGTCAGCGCTACAGGCGAAGCCCCTAAAATTGCGCCACGGCGTGTGGTTCGTTTATTTGACAACATGTAGATCGGGGTAATTACATTCACGGCATTCGTAGTCTGATTCACAATCTGATTGTATGGGTGGTTACCTACCAGGTAACGCTTATAGTTGGCCAGCAAGTCAGCTCGAAGTGATCACTCGAGTGAAGGCAGCTTCACAAAAAAACAGATCCTTAACAAACTGTTATTAGTATATTTTCCCTCAATTTAAAAAGGTTTTCTTTTCTTCTTAATAAAAATTTAAAAGCGGTACTTCGCCGGTGCGAAGCACGTGGATTTGACCGACTGACACATACAGACATATTCATGAGTGCAGGTACTTCGGAAAGAAAGCACCGTGTAAACCTAAAGTTTAAATTAAGTTCATAGACCTACAAAAGTTTGCCATTGATTTGAGGCAAGATTGCTTTTCTCCTGTACAACTATACGTTGCATTCTCAAGAGTGTGCTTGCACGGCTTCGGATATAGATATATATATATATATGTATGTATGTCTATATATATATATGTAAGCTTGTAAGTATTGCCTTACTTCTCTTTAAGAAAGGAAGATGTAATGATACTTGATTTAAACGACAGATCATAGAATGGTTGAAAATAGTTTACTGTCAAATAATGCAAAGAGTACGCGACACGTCTTTCCCCCTTATCCTTGGCTCATCAGGCGTACACACTCACTGCACTCACTTATGGTAATTGAACCTCGGACGTCAGCGCTAGAGGGGCTTCGCAGCGGTGAAGTATTGCTTTTAAATTTTAATTAAGAAGAAAAGAACACCTTTTTAAATTAAGTCTTAAAAAGAGGTGTAAATATATTGACAATAAGCTACGCAAACCCACCAAGAAATTCAATCGTTTAAATCAAGGCGCGAGTCGAAAAACACCATCCCATAATATTAGTTAACGATTAACACATTTCTATATGTATTGTAAGCATACAATACAACTGATAACATGTTGCGCTTATTTATCTGGTGTACCGACATTTTTGTGCGTTTAACGTCTGAAATCTAACGTGGTTTGTGCCCTTCAGAATGAAAACAGTTTGCATTTACCTTTTTAATAAAAGGCGAGCTTTTAAGCCTGAGAAATCACCCCGTAAATGCACACGTTTAATTGCACATGTGTTAATATGTATACTTACACAGTATTAAAAGACACTCAACAACGTCATTTACCTTTGTTCCCGCGTTTGATAAAAGGCGAGCTTTTAAGCCTGAGAAATCACCCCGTAAATGCACACGTTTAATTGCACGTGTTAATATGTATGCTTACACAGTATTAAAAGACATTCAAAAATTAACGTCATTTACCTTCGTTCCCGCGTTTGACTCGTGCTGTAAATCTTTTCCTTGTTTTTAGTTCACGTGATTACGTAGGAGGCGTGATAACACGATATGTGACTCCGCCTCCTCCATTAGAGTATATGGACAAAAAACAGGTTCCAGTTATGACCATTACGCGTAGAATTTCGAAATGAAACCTGACTAACTTTTGTAAGTAAACTGTAAGGAATGAGCCTGCCAAATTTCAGCCTTCCACCTACACGGGAAGTTGGAGAATTAGTGATGAGTGAGTCAGTCAGTCAGTCAGTCAGTCAGTGAGGGCTTTGCCTTTTATTAATTAGTATAGATTTTGCTCATCTTGCAAAACACTTGCAGACCAAGTTACTTGCAATCCAAGGTTTTACTGTACAAGAAAGTGACTGAATATGTCCTGGAGTCCAGTTAAATCAATCATTAAGAAATGGAAAGAGTATGGCACAGCTGTTAATCTGCGAAGAGCTGGCTGTATACAAACACTGAGTGATAGTGTAAGAAGAAGATTAGTGATGGAGGCCACCAAGAGACTTATGATAATTCTGAAAGAGTGACAAGCTGCAGTGGATGGGCTTTCAGAGACTGTGTATACAACAATTGTTTCCTGAGTACTTCACTAGTCACATCCTAATAGGAGAGTGGCAAAAAGAAATCCACTGTTAAAAAACAAACTTGATATGGTGGCTAGAGTTTACCAGATGGCACATTGGAAACTCAGGAGTCAGCTGGAAGAACATTCTATTATCTGATGAGACCTTGGGTCCATCAGACAGAGCTTGAGCAGTTTTGTAAAGAAGAACATTTCAATATTGCAGTGTCCACATGTGTAAACACCTGTTCACGCACAATTAAGACTGTAATGACTTATGCAATTGCCTATATTGTGTTTATTATTTGTTTATACAATGTAGACAACATTGCAGAGATCTGTTTTCATTTTTTTCTTTTGATCAATGTCAAAAAGGACAATATTAAATCCTGAACGTTGGCCTGAAAGGAGAAATGAAACATTGTAGTGGTGAGTTGAGCCTGAAGACCTAGTTTCTCTCACCTTTGCCTATGAAGACAGAACAGAGCAACTTCTTATTTTAAGTAAAATAGTGCCAGAATAGAGTCAGTCTCAACAGGATCTTCTTTCTCCGCACATTCTGACACATTCTTTTCTTTGGCCATGGTTTCGCTAGATACTAGGTTGGGATAGTGTGAATCTTTTTCTTCTGTTCATGTATCCCTGAAGAGGCCACTCTCGTGCACACCCTGGATATTTTCTTCTGAGTTACTTTTCTGCTCATCCACATAAATCTCCTGAGGACAGAACCTGCACCCATTCGACCAACACATCTGAAAGCAACACTTGTGCATGACCCGTATGTAGCTCCAACAACATTCTGCACAATAGTTTGACTCCCTGAAACACAAACTCACAACAGCTCATATTGATGAAGGCATAGTCCCCCAGGATGGCATGACCATTGCAAGATCCTCGGTACTTCCATCAAGAGTACCCATCACAACCACCACCCAGAGCAGCATGCCAGACACTCTGATTAGCTTGTTTTTTAGGATCGTGTTCTGCCAAAAGGTAGTTAGCTCTTGCCTAGCTAAAAGTGGTGCCTGAGAACAGCTAACACTAGTAGAGTCCTGACTGTAGGCTCACCCAACATGCTTAATTGATAGCTGCTAGTCACCAATACAGTCATGACCTACTCACCACCAATATCAACTCGGAATCTACAAAGGAAGACAGACGTGTAATTTTCAGAATACCTGAAAGCTGGGGCAGCCATTTACCTTGTCAAATCTCAGTGCAGTGGACAGATTTAGGGTTAACAGTCCTCTGCCAGCTTCCCCTGAATAACCCCGAGGATTGGGCGGTTTGTGTATTTGGGGTTGGGAGCATGCCCTGATTGGGAAGCAGGAGGATCTATTAATTACATCTGTTTCATTACCATAAGCATTACAATCATCTTGCCATCCACTGATAACCACATTCTCCGACAGCTGGCCCCCAAGTCCAGTGAACTACTCAAAAGTGTATACATGGGATTTCACCAGAAAATGTAGATGAGGTGCCACCAGGGATACCTTCATACTATTCCTGCCTGAGCAATGGGTAGAAATTACATTACATCCAAACTACTCTTCAGCCCTTGTGATGTTTTGTTTTAGTTTTGTTTTAATTAAACAGTTGGATTCCCCTGGTCTCCACTAGTTCTAAACTAGCAGGTAGGCCCCAGCTGGTGAGAGTTCTCTGGACACCACAAGAAATACAGTGCTTTCTAAGGCTCTGGCCCCTGTCTTCGGATGAGCCCATTCCAGGGTGGCCCTGTCATTCAACCAAAAAAGACAACTCTTCCTGGGGGTCCCACCAGTTTCTCCAGCATGATTTGCATCACCACATTGGACACCATTGGGGGTGTGTCCATCACTGTTACTCCAGGTTCGGGGACATGAATTTATATTCCCTTTTGATGTGCCTAGAGACAGCTTAATGAGTAAAAAGTCTTCACAGTACTGAGCAAACAAAAACATAATTGAACTCAAGTTGGAAAAACAGTATGTAAAAATATAAATTGTTAAAAACGATCTAATAAGAAGCAAAAATAAAGTTAATAAAGATGGAGCCTTAAAATTCAAACTAATTAATCAAAAAAGCAGATGAGCTGATCTTTGTTCGCAGGTTTGTTTACGTAGAAGGCCAAGGCTGCATTTACGGCACAGGTTAACAATTGATGGTGTGGCCATTTTGGATCCTAGCTAAACCAATTTGCATAAACAAAAGAGTACAGTGATCCCTTGCTATATCGTGCTTCGTCTTTCGCGGCTTCACTCCATCGCAGATTTTAAATGTAAGCATATGTGAATATATATCGCGGATTTTTCACTGCTTCGCGGATGTCTGCGGTCTACAGTACGTGTGCTTCCTCAGTTGATTTGCCCATTTGAATTCAAACAAGGGACGCATTTGAATTCAAACAAGGGACGCTATTGGCGGATGGCTGAGAAGCTACCCAATCAGAGCACGCGGTTAAGCTCCTGGGTGCTGACTGGCTCAGTGACAGGGAGCGCAGAATTCAATTTCGCTTAAAGCCGGCATCTCACTCATTCAGCATCAACGTTTTTCTTTGTGCGTACTGTAGTCAAGCTCTTCGTTATATCTACAAAGCGATCTTCTCCTGCTACTGCTTCTGGGGCCGTGCCGAAGCGCCAACGGAAGATGCTAACAATTGCTGAAAAGGTAAAATTGTTGGACTTGTTGAAGGAAGGGAAAAGCTACGCCGCTGTAGGACGCCACTACGGCATCAACGAGTCCACGGTTCATTATATTAAGAAGGAGGAAAAGAATATACGATCTACGGCCGCAGTGTCCTTTAACCAGGAGGTGAAACGAAGTGTAAGTGGACGTGATAAGGCGATAGTCCGGATGGAATCTGCGTTAGGGATATGGATCGAAGACTGCCGGAAGAGGAACATCCCCGTGGACACCAATATCATCCGACAAAAGGCCAAGCAACTTTATGATAGGTTTGTGGATGCCGGAGATGCTCTAGACGACGACCCTCGACCTTGAACTTCTGCTGAATCCCCCAGCGAGAACCGTGAATTTACTGCCAGCAAGGGCTGGTTTGAAAATTTTAAGAAAAGGTTCAACTTGGCCAGTGTTAACCTGCAAGGAGAGGCTGCCTCCGCAGACAAAGCCGCAGCCGAGAAATTTGTCACCGACACGTTCAAGGCGATTATTGAGGAAGGCGGATATCAGCCTGAAACCGTGTTTAATATGGATGAGACGGCCCTATTTTGGAAGCGGATGCCGTCTCGTACTTTTATCACGAAGGAAGAGGTAAAAGCCCTGGGGTTTAAGGCTCACAAAGATCGCATCACGCTGGTTATGTGCGCCAATGCTGCGGGCTTTATGATAAAGCCTGGGCTCATTTATAAGTCCAAAAACCCCCGGGCCCTGAAAAATAGGAATAAAAACCTGCTGCCTGTGTACTGGATGCACAACCCGAAGGCCTGGATTACGAAACGCCTAACGTCGGATTGGTTTCACCAATGTTTCATCCCGGAAGTAAAGATCTATCTGGCAGATAAAGGGCTGGATTTCAAAGTCCTTTTACTTCTGGACAATGCTGAAGGTCATCCCTTGGATCTATCCTACCAAGGTGTAAAAATAGAGTTCTTGCCACCAAATACGACATCACTGATTCAGCCAATGGATCAAGGAGTTATCCGGGCTTTCAAGGCATTGTACATAAGGAACAGCCTGCAACACATGGTTGAGGCAATGGACACAGACGATGAATTTTCCCTGAAGGAGTACTGGCGTAAGAACATGATCACATCGTGTATGGTGAACGTGCAGAAGGCCCTTAATGATATGAAGAAAGAGATGGTTAATGCCTGCTGGAAGAAATTGTGGCCAGAAGTTGTGCGCGACAAGAAGGGCTTTTCTGCAGAAGAAATTCATGACTCGGCGGTTGACAAGGCAGAAACGCTGGCAAAACTGCTAGGAGGAGAGGGATTCAACAACATGACCAGTGATTACATCAATGAGCTGCTCGATGCCCACTCCGAGCTGCTGTGTGATGAAGATTTGGCCGAGATGACCAAGTCAGCGAGCGAGGAAGAACAAGACGACCCAGCAAAGGAAGAAGACGCAGGCCTAACTCTCGAGCGTCTCGCGACCATTCTACAAATGGCAAAAGATCTCCAGACATCAGTTGAAGAATGGGACATGCAAATGATTCATTCTTTGCAATTTAAAAATGCTCTTGACGGCGCCACGGAAGTGTATAGGAACCTCTTTACACAAATGAAAAAGCAGCGTCAGCAACTGCCCATCACGATGTTCCTTACACGCAAAACACTGCCTAGTACGCCTTTAGTGGAAGAAGACGATGGAGGTGCTACACAGTCGCCTGAAGTGGCTCCTTTAGAACTGCTGTGACAGTGCAGTAAATGTCATCGTTCTCTGACAAGTTGGTGAGTACCCAAAACTATTTTTCTACGTACTTAGTACATGTATGTACGTTTATTGTAACTGTGCACACATTTTATGCAATTTTTTCCTTGCATTGTGGGTATTTATTGCCGGTGGCCTGTCTATCGTAATGGCTGTAACAAATGTGATATCGGAGACGCTCTACAGTATCTTTAAAATAACATTTTGGTTTTATGCACAGCATTTACATGTTATAGATTTTTCACGTATTTTTATATTACCTACTCAATTACAATATTTTTAAAACTGTATTACGTATTAAATAAAACTCCTCAATGATATACGATACGTATGTTTGTGAGTAGTATATAAACTGTGTTTACATACATAATTTCAACGAATCTTACCTAATAAGTAAGAGAATATAAAGGGTTTATGCTGTATAACTGTACGAGGAATATTTATAAACCATGTGGGAGAGTTTATAAGGACTTAAAATATATAAAAATAACCATATAAACATATGGTTTCTACTTTGCGGATTTTCTTATTTCGCGGGTGGCTCTGGAACGCAACCCCCGCGACGGAGAAGGGATTACTGTACATACAGATCATTTTACACTTGTAATTAAATGCTGGTTCTCATGCTCTCTGCTGTACGGTGAATGCTGTAGTGACCTTACTTTCTGAAACAAAGTAAATTTTGTTAGCTCTGTTCATCAGCATCACTGTTGTCTTTGGTAAAAGTTTCATCACTGTGTCAGTAGTTTTTCTCTAACATCTAATGTCCCTTTTTTCATAATTTAGCATTTTATTATTTCATTGTGTTTTCATTTTTATTAATATCATATTTAGAAAATTATTGTGCTGCTGTTTATTTTTTATTTTTTTCAAGCAAGCAATGTTATTTACTGATATTTTTGTGTAGGCTCAGCCATTTTGTGGATAGCAGTAATGCAGCTTGTTGATCACTTATGCATGGGGTGTAACATCACCACTCTGTGGCTATTATGAAGTGGGGCACCTTGTTCATCTTTTTTTTTGCTTTTAGACTTTTTGTTTTTGCTTCCCTACTCTGGTTTCTTGGCGATTTTAAACCTCATTGAACATCAGTATTTTCTACTGATAATATAACTACAAGCTATCCAACCATCCATTATCCAATCTGCTTTATCCTAACTGCAGGGTCACGGGGTCTGCTGGAGCCAATCCCGGCCAACACAGGGCGCAAGGCAGGAAACAAACCCCGGGGAGGGCGCCAGCCCACCGCAGATAACTACAAGCTAATAGACATTTATTATCTCTGTTTTTTTTTTAGATTGACATTTTGACAATGTATCGTCAGGATGTGGTGCACTGTTGCTAAGAATTTAAAAAGCAGAAGTCATGATGCACCACGTCACCACTTTACAACCCTGCACCACATTCAGTGCAGTTTCCATGATTAAGGATTCTTAACTTGAACAGCTTCAGTGTGTGAGCTCATAGTTATAACGCTTCAACCTTTCCCGGCCGATATTGCTATACGTCACCAACAAAGATGGTGTATGTGAGTCGGATAGCAGGTCAACCTCAAAACGCCCTCTGACCCCTTCCTGCGGTGTTGATATCAACAACAACAACAACAACAACATTTATTTATATAGCACATTTTCATACAAAAAGTAGCTCAAAGTGCTTTACATAATGAAAAAAAATAAAAGACAAAATAAGAAATTAAAATAAGACAACATTAGTTAACATAGAAAAGGAGTAAGGTCCGATGGCCAGGGTGGACAGAAAAAACAAAAAAAAAAAAAAACTCCAGAAAGCTGGAGAAACAAATAAAATTTGTAAGGGTTCCAGGCCACGAGACCGCCCAGTCCCCTCTGGGCATTCTACCTAACATAAATGAAATAGTCCTCTTTGTAGTTAGGGTTCGCACAGAGTCACTTGATGCTGATGGTCATACAGACTTCTGGCTTTTAATCCATCCATCATTGTTGGAACATCATGGAGCTTTCGGTAGATGGTGGTGGCGCAAGCCACCACCAAAAGGACACCGGAAAAGGAAACAGAAGAGAGAGTAGGGGTTAGTACAGATTTTGAATGAATAGTTATTATAATTAATTGGATATACAGAGTATCAGGATTTAAATTACAGTGAAGTTATGAGAAGGTCATGTTAAAGTAAGGTGTTTTCAGCAGTTTTTTAAAGTGCTCCACTGTATTAGCCTGGCAAATTCCTTCTGGCAGGCTATTCCAGATTTTAGGTGCATAACAGCAGAAGGCCGCCTCACCACTTCTTTTAAGTTTTGCTCTTGGAATTCTAAGGAGACACTCAGTTGAGGATCTGAGGTTGCGATTTGGAATATA